>NC_086445.1:163323212-163350712 GCF_028390025.1 Pseudophryne corroboree
AGTTCAACAACAAATAGATCCACCTTGGGCCATATTTGCACAGACACTATCCAGTATAGCCGACAGGTTGGCCCCTGCAGCTCCTATCGCAGGACTAGGTTACACGATTAACCCTTACGTGCAGCTCCCATCTTATGGTATAGACCCTTCAGCTTCTACAAGTCAACAAGCTGATAAACTAAAGGTAAATATATCATCCAATTCGCAAGCTACACAGGAGGATACAACAGATGACTCCATATACTCTACTTTACCTTATGAAGAACAAATAGAGGGCTTCAGCTCAGAAGATATAGCTGAGTTAATTGGAGCAATGAAGGCTATTCTGTCTCTTGAAGATTCAGTTGAGCCAGTAGTAAAACCTAAAGCACCTCTGTTTAAACGTCCCAGAACAGTGAGGGTAGAATTTCCAGGGTCAGAGGAACTGACGGAAATTATGGAGGAACCTTGGGCTACGCCCAATAAGAAATATAAAATCCCAAGGAAATGGGATTTGTACTACCCTTTTCCAACTGGTGACTGTTTAAAAAGAGAAGTGCCTCATAAAGTAGTTACGCACGTCATTCGACTGGTGCGAAAATCCGTTTTACCCTCGCCTTCAACATCATTAAATGATGTCACAGACAGGAGAGTGGATGGTTTTTTGAAAAACCTGTCAGGGGCAGTCATAAGGCCGGCTATGGCCTCGGCCTGGATGGCAAAAGCGGTAGTCGAATGGGCTTTTAGCAACTACTAGGGAGCAGGAGTCTCATATAGCCCATATGAAACAGGCTGCACTATTTCTAGAAGAAGCAGCAATGGATATGGGTACGATTGCTTCCAAAGCTTCAGCCTTAACGGTAGCTGCTCGCAGAGCAATTTGGCTACGTACATGGAAAGCTGATTCCGAATCCAAAAAGGTTCTGGAAGCTTTGCCTTTTGTTGGGAACATTCTTTTTGGTAAGGAATTGACTGATTCTGGAGTCAGAGGCTGAATCCAAGAAGATTAAATTTCCTGCCAGTTATACTCCTAAACCTAGGGGTTCAGGTTTTAGACCATTTCGGTGGCATGGTAAAACAAAAGGTAAGAATGAACCCAAGCAAACCCAGTACAATAAGTCTGGTAAAACGAGGAAGCAGTGGGCCACTAGAGGGCCAGCTTCCAAACCAGAACAGAAACCATCAGCCTGAGGGTGCAGGCCTCCACTTGGGGGACTCCAAGGTAGGGGGCCGTCTTCATCAGTTTGCACACATATGGCAGCAGTCAACAACAGACGGGGTTATGTTTTCCCATTCAAAAAACAGCCTCCTCGAAGGTTTTTTTGTACCAGCCCGTCTCACATAGAAACGAGGGCCAGGGCACTGCAAGAAGCAGTTCACAAATTGCATTCAGTCAGGAGTAATCGTCCCAGTATCTCCAGGACAACGGGGGAAGGGGTTTTACTTCAACCTATTCTTGGCCCAGAAATGAAATGGGTCGTTTCGACCCATTCTCAATCTCAAAATGTTGAACAGAGACATTTGGGTACCGAGGTTCCATAATTTTGGCCATGGAACCAGGGACTTACATGGTATCTCTGGATATACAAGATGCTTACCTGCATGTGCCGATAGCATTGTCCCATCAGTGTTATCTCAGGTTCGCTATCCTCCAGCAACATTTTCAGTTCCAAGCCTTACCCTTTGGGTTGGCTACAGCCCCCAGATTATTCACCAAGATTATGGTTGTTATGGCAGCTAATCTCCGCAAACAGGGGATAAGATTTTTTCCATATCTCGACGATCTTTTAATCCTGGCACAATACCAGGAATTGCTCTTGAGCCATCTCCAACAGACAATAACTTGTCTACAGAAACATAGATGGCTCATAAATTGGGCAAAGTCGTCTCTAATTCCGTCACAACGGATTATTCATTTAGGGGCTGTATTGGATTCAGGTCTGCAGAGGATAATTTTACCTGTGGGAAAAATATCCAAGTTACAGTTGATGACTCAGGAGTTGTTGCACAGTCAAACAATAATATCAGTTCCCATGGCTATGCGAGTGATGGGGTTGATGGTGTCGACATTCAACATGGTGGAATATGCACAATTCCACTCAAGACCTTTGCAACATCTGATCCTAACCAGATGGAATGGAGTACATCAGACAATAAAGAAACAAATGATGGTACTTCCGGTAAAGGTAAAAAGGTCGTTAGCCTGGAGGCTACAGACATCCCATCTAGACAAGGGAAGACCCTTTTGGATATCCGATTGGGAGATCCTGACGATGGATGCCAGTCTTCAGGGCTGGGGAGCAGTGTCCGGAAAATTATGGTTCCAGGGACAATGGACCAAAAAAGAAAGTTGCCTGCCAACAAATTTGTTGGAACTACGAGCCATATACATGGGACTGATTCAGGCAAAGGACATTCTGCAAGTAAAACCAGTTCAGATCCGCTCGGAAAATGCAACGGCAGTAGCGTACCTCAACCATCAGGGAGGAACTCGCAGCCAAAGAGCAATGGAGGAGGTAAGTCACATACTAAAGTGGGCAGAACTCCATCTTCCAGCATTATCCGCAGTGTTCGTTCCAGGACTCCTAAACTGGGAAGCGGACTCTCAGTCTGCACACCATTCAGGAAACCGAATGGGCTCTACACCCGGAGGTCTTTCAGACTCTAGTAGATAAGTGGGGGTTGCCAGAGAGATCTCCTGGCGTCCCGTCTGAATCACAAAGTTCCGGTATATGGGTCAAGAACAAAAGACCCTGGAGCGACCCTGGTGGACGCACTGTCAGTGAAATGGGAATTTCATCTGGCATATCTGTTTTTTGCAATCTCCTTGCTACCCAGCGTGGTGAGGAAAATAAAGCAAGCAAAGGGTGCCGTGATTCGAATAGCTCCGGCTTGGTCCAGGAGGAATCGGTACATAGATCTGCAAAGGATGTCGTTTGATGCACCAATTCTGCTCCCTCAACGTCCAGATCTACTAATGCAGGGTCCTTGTCACAAGCATCTGGATCGGCTGTCTTTGACGGCATGGCTGTTGAAACCTATCCTAAGATCCAGAGGTTTTTCACAACAGGTAATTAGTGTTCACTCTAGGATTTTTTTAGGGCAGGGTGCTGATCACGGGGAGGGCACATTTTTAATTCGGGAGGGCACATTTTTCATTCGGGAAGGCACATTTTTCATTTAGAAGGGCAAAATTAGGTACATACTATAATGCTTGGTCCTCCCATTCTGAAAGGCCAAAGAATGGACAGTGCCCGGCGAAAAATTTAGGAGCGCTGTTTTTCATGGGGAAGGAGCACGGCCACATAATAGTGGCAATTCACATTACACCACAGAGTAGTGCAGCTAATACTCACTGCACCAGGTAGAACCTCCTATACACACTGCGACAGGTAGATCACGTTATACATATTGCGCCAGATAGAGCAAATTCTACACTTTGCGCCAGGCAGAGCACGTTATACACAATGCACCAGATACAGAGCACTAAGAAACATTACACCACGTAGAGAGCACTGAGAAACATTGCACCAGGTAGAGAGCACGTTATACACATTGCACCAGGTAGAGAGCACTGAAAAACATTGCACCAGGTAGAGAGCACGTTATACACATTGCACCAGGTAGAAAGCACTGATTAACATTGCACAAGGTAGAGAGCACATTATACGCATTGCACCAGGTAGAGAGCACGTTATACACATTGCACCAGGTAGAGAGCACATTATACACATTGCACCAGGTAGAGAGCACTGAAAAACATAGCACCAGGTAGAGAGCACGTTATACACATTGCACCAGGTAGAAAGCACTGATTAACATTGCACAAGGTAGAGAGCACATTATACGCATTGCACCAGGTAGAGAGCACGTTATACGCATTGCACCAGGTAGAGAGCACGTTATACACATTGCACCAGGTAGAGAGCACGTTATACACATTGCACCAGGTAGAGAGCACGTTATACACATTGCACCAGGTAGAGAGCACGTTATACACATTGCACCAGGTAGAGAGCACGTTATACACATTGCACCAGGTAGAGAGCACGTTATACACATTGCACCAGGTAGAGAGCACGTTATACACATTGCACCAGGTAGAGAGCACGTTATACACATTGCACCAGGTAGAGAGCACGTTATACACATTGCACCAGGTAGAGAGCACTGAAAAACATTGCACCAGATAGAGAGCACTGAAAAACATTGCACCAGGTAGAGAGCACGTTATACACATTGCACCAGGTAGAAAGCACTGATTAACATTGCACAAGGTAGAGAGCACGTTATACACATTGCACCAGGTAGAGAGCACGTTATACACATTGCACCAGGTAGAGCGCACTTAGAAACATTGCACCAGGTAGAGAGCACTGAGACACACTGCACCAGGTAGAGAGCACTGAGAAACATTGCACCAGGTAGAGAGCACTGAGACACACTGCACCAGGTAGAGAGCACTGAGAAACATTGCACCAGGTAGAGAGCACTGAGACACTGCACCAGGTAGAGAGCACTGAGACACACTGCACCAGGTAGAGAGCACTGAGACACACTGCACCAGGTAGGGTACATTTTTGATCTCTGCTTTTTTTGTGCCAATTTTACTTACTGGGGGCTGATGCTGCGGGAGTTGATTGCGCTGGTCCCCCCTCACACACCGCGGAGCTGGTTAAAAATGGCCACCACATTGATCCATGCACACAGAGGAGGGAGGGCTGGGTTTGCCTCGGCGGGAGAAGCAAACCCAGCCCTCCTTAGCTTACCAGATTCCCTTCAGCCAGCGCATCAGCGCGACAAGCCTAAGGCAGCTGCAGGGGGCAGTGACAGCGCGGCGGGACAGAGCGGCGGGGAGGAGCAGGGGGCAGTGACAGCGCTATGTGACAGAGCGGCGGGGAGGAGCAGAGGGCAGTGACAGCGTGATGTGACAGAGCGGTGGGGAGGAGCAGGGGGCAGTGACAGCGCGGCGGGACAGAGCGGCGGGGAGGAGCAGGGGGCAGTGACAGCGCGATGTGACAGAGCGGCGGGGAGGAGCAGAGGGCAGTGACAGCGTGATGTGACAGAGCGGTGGGGAGGAGCAGGAGGCAGTGACAGCGCACCCGGCGCGGCGGTGAGTAGGCAGTCCTTTAGTAATCGGCAGGGCGGGCACAAACGGGCAGGGCGCATTCTGCCACTCAGAAAAGGGGCAGGGCGCAGCGCCCCGTGAAAGAAGGCTAGAGTGAACACTAGGTAATTCAAACAATGCTTAGAGCAAGGAAACCTTCCTCTGCTCGCATTTATCACTGAATATGGCAGGCCTATATTCATTGGTGCAGTGAAAGAATTATGGATCCAAAATCTTTCAGAGTATCCAGAATCTTAGATTTCCTTCAGGCAGGAATGGATAAGGGTTTGAAGGTGGCCTCTTCCTTGAGAGTTCAAGTTGCAGCATTAACTGTATGGTTACTTTACAGGATGTGCATACTTTTTTCCATGGAATGCTGCGCATTCAACCACCTTTTGTTCCTCCTGCAGTACCTTGGGATTTAAGTCTGGTTCTCAAAGCCCTTCAGTGGGCTCTGTTTGAACCACTTAAGAAAGTGGATCTTAAATGGTTGACAGCTAAAGTACTCTTCTGACTATGGCATCAGCTAGAAGAGTATCCGATTTAGGAGCGCTGTCGTGTAAGTCTCCTTTTCTGATTTTTTTTTTTTATCCAGATAATGCAGTTCTCAGAACTAGGTCTGGTTATCTTCCAAAGGTGGTCTCTAAGTTTCACCTGAACGAAGAAATTGGCTTTTCAGGTAGCGGGACTGTCTGCGGGAGAAGCGTCGCTGGACGTAGTCCGTGCATTAAGAATCTACGTAGATCGTACCAGTGCCGTCAGAAAGACAGATTATCTCTTCATTCTCTACGGATTTCATAAGAGGGGATGGCCTGCTACTAAACAGACGCTAGCAAGATGGCTTCGTATGACTATTTCAGAAGCATACTCTCGTGCTGATCTCCCTGTTCCGGCTAATGTCTCTGCTCACTCTACACGTAAGGTAGGTCCTTCATGGGCAGCACATGGTGCTTCAGCAGAACAGATATGTAAGGCAGCCACATGGTCTTCCATTAACACATTCATTAGACATTATGCCTTGGATACCTTTGCCTCTCATGACGCTGAATTCGGGCGAAAGGTTCTGTCCAATCAGGAGTGTCCCCACCACTAAAACATTGCTTTGGGAAATCCCAATGTTATCCTGTGGATAACCTGTGGACCCAGCCGGAGAAATATACGTTATGGTAAGAACTTAACGTTGATAACGTTATTTCTCCTATGTCCACAGGTTTCCACAGGGATCCCACCCTGACGCACCTGATTTGAGAATCTTTGTACTTACTAACCTCTTCCCTCTTGCGTGGAAGGGTGTGCATGTGTGTTCTTCTCGCTGAATAGGGTTCAACATAATGCTCCTGCCTAATTGCATTGGAAACAACTGATTTGACTGAGTCTGTAGGCGGGATTATATGGACGAGCCCGGTGCATCCTGGGAGGCCACAAAGCTCGTGATCGATTTGGTGCCAATCCGCTGACTCTCCAGCATATCCCAATGTTATCCTGTGGAAACCTGTGGACATAGGAGAAATACCATTATCAACGGTAATTTCTTACCATAACGTATATTTATGCTCCACACTGTCTGTGGGAATTGTGTTACTTGTGTTTATCAATTCAGCCAGTATAAAATTCTGTGGGACCGCGCTCCATTACGGGGTGGGGCTTCCCTGGGAATGCGGGACCAGGGGCGGGAAGGCGCCATTTCCTGCTGCTGCGGATCTTCCAGACTGCATGCACGCTGCTCCTCCACGGACCCACGCTGTTAGACATCTGTACTTGTACCGGGGGCTACAGTGGGGGGGGAGCACATCAGCGGTAGAGCTGCTACACAAAGTGCTACACATACTTTACACACTGCGCTGCTGTGTTTTGTGTGCTGGTCTCCGTTTCTCTGTGTCACTCCAGGGGCTCTCTAGGGCAGGCATTCCCAACCGCGGTCCTCAAGGCACACCAACAGTGCAGGTTTTAGTGATATCCAGGCTTCAGCACAGATGGTTAAATCAAAATAACTGAGGTACTAATTAAGTCACCTGTGTTCAAGCAGGGATATCACTAAAACCAGGACTGTTAGTGTGCCTTGAGGACCGTGGTTGGGAAATACTGCTCTAGGGTCTGTGGAGGTATTTTCAGTAGGTTTTCGCTGCATTATTGTGTACAATATGTCTGTGGACTTGGTTATGTGTACTGCTTGTAACTCTACCCCTTCTTCTGCGGGGTCCCTCGTGTGTGAACAGTGCTCATTATCTCCACAGGCACCTGACTGGCTAGGTACTTTTAAAAGCATGATTCACAATGTAAATTCAGAACTAGCTGCAGCTAAGAAAGAGACAGGTGTTTAAAACAGTCTATGGGGGGTCATTCCGAGTTGATCGCTAGCTGCATTCGTTCGCTGTGCAGCGATGAGGCAAAAAAACTGCACTTCTGCGCATGCTTTGTACTATTACAATGGCCAATGTAGTTTCACACAGGGTCTAGTGAAGCTTTTCAGTCGCACTGCTGACCGCAGAGTGATTGACAGGAAGAGGACATTTCTGGGTGTCAACTGACCGTTTTCAGGGAGTGATCGTAAAAACGCAGGCGTGCCAGGAAAAACGCAGGCGTGGCTGGGCGAACGCAGGGCGTGTTTGTGACGTCAAAACAGGAACTGAATAGTCTGAAGTTATCACAAGCGCTGAGTAGGTTTTGAGCTACTCAAACTGCACAAAAAAAATTTGTAGCCGCTCTGCGATCCTTTCGTTCGCACTTCTGCTAAGCTAAAATATGCTCCCAGTGGAAGGTGGCATAGCGTTTGGACGGCTGCTAAAAACTGCTAGCGAGCGATCAACTCGGAATGACCCCCATTGATTGTATAACTAAAGCAGCAGATACCAGAAAGGCTTCTCGGCCCCCTCTGTTGGTTTCACATAAACGCTCACTGCCACAGGTGCTCCAGTCTGATTCTGACCAGCCTGATGTAGATGATATGGATGAGGACAGCTTTGTCCCCCAGGGTGGAGGCCCTCATTTATGCTGCAAGAGAGGTACTTCACATATCGGAGCAGGAGGCAGAACCAGATGAAGAGTTGTACTTTAATGTAAGACCCAAAACCTCTGCCACGTTTCCTGTGTCTAAGGAATTAAACTCCCTAGCCAGGAAGCATGGGTGAACCCTGACAAAAAAATTCAAAACTCCTCAGGTTTTTATCTACATTTCCCCTCCCAGCTGATGACAGGACGGTATGGGAAACCCCCCTTCATCAGCCGATGTGTCTGTGTCCAAACTGTCTAGAAAATTGGTACTGACGGTACCAGGGGCTATATACCTAAAAGACCATGCTGACCGTAAGCTTGAGACCACTCTCAAGGCGATATATACGGCAGTGGGCACAGCACAGCACACCACAATAGTTTGTGGTTGGATTTCAAGGGCAGTAGTCAGGTGGTCTGATGTTAATGGATTAGGCACTCTGCCTCAGGATGAGGTCATTACATTGCTGCAACACATACAGGATGCTGCAAATTTTCTGAGCGAAGTTATAAAAGAATTGTGTAAGATAAATGTCAGCACTACTGCTATGGCGGTTTCGGCCCGCAGATCTCTGTGGTTAAGTCAATGGTCAGTGGATGCGAATTCCAAAAAGGGTGTGGAAACTCTTCCCTTTACAGGTGATGCTTTGTTTGGAGATGAGTTAAATAAATGGATCTCTCAGGCAACAGCGGGTAAGCCTACCTATCTGCCGTCGGCTGTGCCCACCTGCCAGACGTTCTTACTCAGGATCCTCCTTGCAGTCCTTTTGTGTGGCAAGGTGCAGAGGTCGAGGGGTCTCCACTACTCCTATAGGATCTCGTGGTAAGTCCCGTAAACCTGCAGCATCCCTGGACCAGACCTCTGGATCCCCTGCCACCAAGCATTCCACGTGACTGTTGGCCTCAGCAGCAAGGAGACTTTCAGGTAGGTGCTCGCCTTCAACACTTTGCCCATGTGTGGGCGAAGTCCTGCCGGGATCCTTGGGTGAGGGACCTCATTTCCCAGGGATACCGGCTGGAATTTCAAGCACTTCCACCTCACAGATTTTTCAAATCGGGCTTATCGGCTTCAGCCACTGCAAAAATTACCGGGCAAGAACCTATTCAAAAACTTTTGCAGACGGGAATGGTAGTTCAGTACCTCCTCTGTTACACAACAGGGTTTTTTACTCCAGACTTTGTCGTTTCAAAACCAGACTGCTTGGTGTGACCCATCTTAAACCTTAAGTCCTTAAACCCGTATCTATAAGTATTCAAATTCAATAAAGGCTATGTCCAGGGAACGTCTACTGCACAGCATCCATCTAACGACTCAACTACTTACGGATCATAGGTGGATCTTAAATTTTCAGAAATCTCATCTGGAACAGACTTCTTCAGTTCCTGGGAATGATACTGGATACAGTGTCTAAAGTTTCTTCCGATGGACAGGCTATGGTCCGCTAAGTACTCCGTCGCAGGGTATCAATACATCTTTGCATACGCTTGCTGGGCAGGATGGTAGCTGCTTACGAGGCAGTCCAATACGGCAGGTTTCTTGCCCGGTTATTTCAGCTGGACTTGCTGGACAAATGTTCAGGGCCTCACCTTCACTTGCATCAGTAAGTGACCTTGTCTCCAAAAGCCCGGATTTCTCTATTGTGGATACAAGTCCCTCACCTAGTAGAAGATAGGAGTTTCTACTAATAACGGATGCCAGCCTCCAGGGTTGGGGGGGGGCTGTGACCCAAGGGGCCCAGTTCCAGGGGATATGGTGAAGTCTGCTCTGCTGATAGACATCCTGGAACTCAGGGCAATTTACAATGCCCTTCTACAGGCTTCCCATCTCCTGAGGGATCAAGCGATCGAGGTTCAATCGGGCAACGAGATGGCAGTAGCATACATAAATCGACCAGGAGGAATAAAAAGCAGAGCGGCAATGCGACATGTGCCAAAGATACTCCTCTGGGCGGAGGCCAGCACAAAGGCTATCTTGGCCATATTCATTCCAGGAGTGGACAACTGGGAAGCGGACTTCCTCAGCAGGGCCCAGTTCCAGGGAAATGGAGCTGCTGGGGCTGTCCGCAGATAGATCTGATGGCTTCTCGTCTCAGCAAGAAGCTACGCCATTACTCTGCCAGGACGAGGGATCCGCAGGCTGTAGCAGTGGATGCGCTGACACCATGGACATACCAGTTTGTGCACTTGTTCTCTCCAATACCGCTAATCTCAAGAGTTCTAAAAAGACTAAGGGGGTCATTCCTACCCATTCGCACGCTGTGGTTAATCGCAGCGGTGCGAACGGGTCGGTTCTGCGCATGTGCGGTGGACACAATGCGCAGTCGCTGGGCAACGACGCCTGGAACGAAGAACGCTGTTGCAGTGCGGACCGCAAGAAGATTGACAGGCGGGAGGCGGATCGGGGCATCTACTCACTGTTTTCTGGGCGTGGAGATCCGAACGCAGGTATGTCGGGGCGTTTGGAGGGCGGATGTCTAATGTCAATTCCGGGACCTTCATCGCTGGATTCATCGCACAGGGTAAGTAACTGCAGGGCTAGTCATCTTTTACACACAACTTTTTTTTTAGCATAGCAGGGCTGCACAAGCGATCGCAGCCTTGCTATGCTAAAATACACTCCCCCATAGGCGGCGTCTCGTTGATTGCACGAGCAGAAAAAAGTTGCTACATGTGATCAACTCTGAATAACCCCCTAAGACAGGAAAGCGTTCAAGCAATTCTGATCGCCCCAGATTGGCCTCGACGGGTGTGGTTCTCGGACCTCCTAACCATGGCTCTGGAGGATACCCTGGCCTCTGCCGCTTCAGAAGAATCTTCAGCAAGGTCCGTTCGTCTATCCAGACTTACCGCGGCCATATTTGACGGCTTGGAAGTTGAGAGGGAGATTCTAGCCAGAAAACGTCTTCCCTCCAAGGTTATTTCCACTATGGTCCAGGCCAGGAAGATGGTTTATGTCAAAAAACATTATCGTTTCTGGAATAAGTATGTTTCCTGGTGTGAGAGTAGAAAGGTTTCTCCCATGGAATTTATAATTGGTTGTTTTCTACTTTTCCTGCAAGCAGGAGTGGATATGGGCCTACGTTTAGGCTCCATGTGCAGATTTCGGCGCTCTCTATTTTTTTTTCCAGAAGTACAGACCTTCCTGAAAGGAGTTCTTCATATGCAACCTCCTTTTGTTCCTCCCACGGCTCCATGGGATCTGAATGTGGTTTTGTCGTTCTGTCGGACTGGTTTGAACCCATACATAGGGTGGAATTAAAATTTCTTACCTGGAAGACTGTGATGTTACTAGCATTGGCGTCTGCCAGACTTGTCTCTAAATTGGGGGCCTTATCCTGTAAGAGCCCATATTTGATATTTCATGAAGATAGGGTGGAACTCGGGACCCGGCCTCAGTGGTGTCCGCTTTTCACGTGAATCAACCCATTGTGGTTCCAGTGTTGTCTGATGCTTCTGTTGCCCCAAAGTCTTTGAATGTGGTGAGGGCTCTGAAGATTTATGTCAAAAGGACTGCTCATCATTGGAACTCTGATTCATTGTTTGTCCTTTATGATGCCACCAAGATTGGTCGACCAGCTTCTAAACTATCTATTGCTCGTTGGCTCAGGTTGACCATTCAACAAGCCTATACTTCGGCGGCACTGCTTTTGCTGACGTCTATTCAGGCCCACTCGACGAGATCAGTGGGATTCACCTGGGCGGCTGCCCGGGGTGTCTCGGCCTTACAGTTGTGCTGAGCTGCTACTTGGTCTGGTTCGAATAATTTTGTTAGGTTCTATAGGTTTGACACCTTGGCCAAGGATGACCTTCAGTTTTGCAGTGGTCTCGACACACTCCCACTCGTTTGGGATTTCCCCATGGTACTAAAGTACAGTTCCCCAGTATCCACTAGGATGTAAGAGAAAATAGGAATTTAATACCTACCGGTAATCACTTTTCTCGTAGTCTGTAGTGGATACTGGGCACCTGCCTCAGTGCTTCGATTTTCTGCTTACCTGTGTTTGGTTCCTGCTTTCCTGTGTTTGGTTGGCCCGCCGTCGCGGTCCCCTTATGTTGTTGGGTAGCTTTGCTATCCTGGTTAGGTTGGTGTTGCTATCCTCTGTTCAGTTAGCGCCTTTATTTATTTTTTTGTTATGGTATGTGTGTTGGCTTATAGCCTCACCGCTATTGTATCGTTTTTTCTTCTCTCATGGTATGTCCGTCTCCTCGGGCAGTTTCCTAGACTGAGTCTGGTAGGAGGGGTATAGGGGGGAGGAGCACACACTCACACACTCGCTCTCACACACTCACTCTCTCTAGAGGTTTTAAAGTGCCTGGCTCCAGTGGACCCGATCTATACCCCCCATGGTACTAAAGTACAGTTCCCCAGTATCCACTACGGACTACGAGAAAAAGAATTAACGGTATTTTCTCCATATATTTAGGAGTATTTACATACAATAATGAGATCTTGGGAATGGGACCCAAGTCTTAAACACAGAGGGCATTCAGCCTGCAGGTAGTTTTATACAGTATATTTAGTGCATTAAAGTTTGTACGTTGAGCCATCAGAGAAAGCAAAGGTCATTATCTCAGGCACACTGAAACAAATTCTGTATTTCAGATATGGGAAACTCTGCTTGTATTTTCATTTATCACAGATGTACTGGGGGTTTTTTTTGTGTTTTTTTTTTTTTTTTTTTTTTTGTCCGTCCCCTCCCCCCCCCCCCTCCCCACTGTAAAACAGGCATTTCTTCTAATGGTAAATGGAATACACCTTTTCACCAACAATTTATTTGTCTGTGACACAGCCATGCTTTGTGCCCTGCATTCCCAGAGGACATCATAGCAGCATCCTTTTTGGGAGATGTACCAGTGATCATCAATTTGGCATGAGCTAGTGACCTCACTAAGACATGCTGGCTAATACTCATGAGGAGTTCTACTTGCAAGGTGCTGGTTCCTAGTGAACGGACAGGCTGTACTCTTAGCAGTTGCATTCCCTTTGTGTCTGTGACAACCTTGCTTTAAGAAGATTTAAAAATAAGTATCTTTGGTCACTATGGCTGTGCTTTTTTCATTGTGCTGCTAGGCAGGCCCAAAAGAAAGGAAGCCATGGTTATAGTCCATATAGCATTTGCATAAACTACAGTGTGTATACACTATTGCTCGTAGTGGTAAATTGCTCATTGTGAGTGTTTTACCCTACTCTAATCCTCCTGTGATTGCAGAGCACACCATTGTGTGTGTGTGTGTGTGTGTGTGTGTGTGTGTATATAGCACAAGGGGTGTGTTTTTTTGTTTTTTTAAATTTGATTCATTTTTTTTTTTTGCATCTTTTAGCTTTTAGAAGTATTTTAGTGCTCTCTAGTCCACAAATGCCATAAATGTTGGGTATGCATTATTGTATTTAATAGCTTTTATCCGTTTATGAATCTGTTGGTGCAGTTTTGCCAAGTGAACAGTGGACTCTTGCAAGTGTTCAGCCAGCACTGTACAGAACCTGTAGTCCAAAACCCTACCTCCAACATTCCACATTCATAAAAGTGAACATTGGTTACAGGAGGATGTGGTTGTATTTTCTCAGCCCTTGTTTCAGATAAATTCATGTATAAAACCTCAGGTCTAGGCACCAAGTAAGGTTGCACTAGTGTAGTTCCACCTAAGTTCCCATACCTCCCAGTTCGGTGCATCAAGTTGCACACTATTTTTGGGAAGGAGTCACTGCTGCTGAGGCAGTCCATCTACAAATACCCTGGCAGGTTCCATTATTATCTGCATTGCTGAGATGACATCTTTCTGCCTTGATCTCAATGGAGAGGCCAGGTGGCGCTTTGAAAATTTGTGGACTTTAGGGGGGAGCTTTAATAAAAGATGCGCCAACATGTGAAGAACCTTAATCTTGGCTGTAGTAAACCCTGGAGTTCCTTACTGATGTGTAGTGCAAGTTATTTGCACCTGGTTTTGTACTCCACTAGCAAACTCCATTACACTTTTGGCTAGCATCTAGATTGTACTCTGTATGCTGAGTGTTGCGAGAAGCACCATATAATTACCACACACTTTTGGGCTCCAAATGTTGTATGCCTCTAGCTCTCGCTCTATCGGGTAGGTGCAAAGATATTGTGGCCGTTCTGTTGCCTTGATGCTGTGTATGTCCATTCTTGACTTGATGTCTGTTACAATCTCATGAGATTGTATCTATGACTGAGATGAAGCCCTTGCCTGTGCTGCATCTACTCAAGCACATGGAGACTTAAGGGCAGAGTAACTGGACAGGCAATCCCCAGTTTGTACTGGATGGCATGGGAACTCACTATTGCAGTAGCTGTCACTCCAAGAAAAAAAAAACAGGTCCCTCATTAGCAACACAATGGGGACACTAGGATCCTCGTCTTGGTGCAATTCATGCATCTGTCATGCTGCTCTGATGCTACGTTGTCCTCCATATCATTACCAGAGGTACAGTTTTCCTTCTCTTGTGTACTCTGTTCCAGCAGCTAAGTGATAGCACCTTTGTATCTGTAGGGTCATAGCTTATTCAATGGTTTTTCACAACTCCAAGTTGCCTCCTTTTAAGCCCTCTGTAGGACTCCTTAATTTCTGTGCTCACTTCCTGTGACATTGTGTGACTGTTAGGTTGTGTTGCAACAGTGCGGTGAACCAGATATATTTGAACTATTTAAAACACGTGGAAGAGTGCCACCTGGCTCTGTACTCGGGACTGCCAGGGTAGTGTTTAGCTCTTTTCAACCTGCCAGCTGGCTAGTCTAATTTGCTGTCCATTGCCTTACCAGTATGTTGATTTAAAGGTTAAATAAATCACCTGGAGGAAGTACACAGTTTAAGATGTTCAACACAAAATATTAAGCAAATGTGTGAACAAATACCAGGGGGTTAATCACTGCAGACTGCCCAGTCTTGTACACCACCAGGATGTATATCACTCTCTGCAGGTTGCACAGTCCTGTACCACACCAGGTTGTTGATGTATCGAGCAGTAAAATCTGTGGATAAATAGATCATTGGAGAAGATTCCCAGCACAACCAATCCATATCTATAGAATGTACTTTATAAATGGCACCTCAAAGTGGATTGGTTTCTATGGGAAACTTTTGCACTGGTCGACTTTTCACAGCTTAATACGTCAACCCCCAGGTTTTGTTTCTTGTGGTGGTGTTGTCACACCCCTCATCCATCCACATAGTAGTGACAGAACTCTGTTATCCCAGCTCCTGACAGGCATACAAGCTACTGTAGCACAGTTTGAGGCTTCACGACCACCTTGTGACTGAACCTTCTTTACCATTTTACCAGAGTCCTAACCCAGAAAGAGTGCTCTGCCCTGCATCTTAGTGTTTTTTTTTTTTTTTTTTAAACGCCCGTCATCCTCCCATGGTGGCATGGCTTCAGATGGCTAGTCACTTAGCCAATACCATCAGGGACTGGGTTTCCAGAATCAGAATCGGCTTTATTGGCCAGATACACTTGCGTATACTAGGAATTTGTCTTCGGTTTGCTATACAACAGCCAAGTAGGGAACAGATTAGCAGGTGGGGTGGGGGGCAAGTAAAGTCCTAAAGATGGGAATACCGTAGGGACACAAGTGAGTTACATGTATGTCTAGTCAATGTTCAGGGGTTCAGCAGGCGGACCGTTTGGGGAAAAACTTATTTGAGGCTTCTGGTGGGGATGGCCCTGTAACACCTGCCTGAAGAAACCAAGTTAAACATGCTGTGGCTGGGGTGTAGCTGGTCCTTTACTATCTTCGTTGCCCGCTTTTTAGCTCTGGACGGGTACAGGTTCTGGACTGAGGGAGGGTCGGCCCCGATCTTCTCTGCGGTTCAGACCACCTCTTGGAGCCTGCATCTGTCCTTCGCGCTGGCGGAGCGTACCATACCAGTATCGAGGAGCACAGTACCAACTCCACAATCGCGGAGGAGCAGAGGCTTCTATGGGATGTTGAACTTCCTTAGTTGCCTGAGGAAGAACAACCTCTGCTGCGCTTTCCCGACAGTGGCATCAGCGTTGGACCCCATTTAAGGTCCTGGGAGATTGTGGTCCCTAGGAACTTGAAGGAGTCCACTAGCGATACTGTCAGCACTCGTTAGCAGAGGTGCACTAGCTGACTTCTTCCTGAAGTCCACTATCATCTCGACAGTTTTGAGGGGGTTGAGCTCAAGGTTGTTGTGGATGCACCACTGGGCCAACTGGTCTACTTCTTGTCCACTTTCCAGAAGCGGACTTCCCTCCACTTCTCTGCTCACTTGCAGTGGGGTGTACAGAACTAACATGCCTTCTAAAGCAGGATATCTTTATAGAAGGACAGGCAGCTTTGCACAATGGACTGTTGTACATTCTGTTGAATACGGTCGGTTGCATTGATAATTCTGAAGGTAGACTGCACAGAAAAAAGATGCAGTAACCAATAGCAAACAGGTTCAAATACCGCCTTCTAGTAGGCTACACAAATAAAGCAAACAACTGGCTGCCATAACTTGCCGAACTTTCCTATGGACCAGTTTTCAAAACTTTCCCCAGGTATGGGTGGAATATGGGCATTCAGCCTTGATAGTTATTTCTTACTTTATCAGGTTAATCTCTGTATATACTTTCTCCCCTTTAGGAACTGTAGACTAATAGGGGTCGGCACCGCACTGGGTTTGAGATCACAAGGAGTTGTGTATGTACCCTTACGAGTGGACCCAACAGTGTGTAACAATAGAAGGATCCCTGATAGGGGTGCTTGATGTAAAAGTTGGTGGTGCTCCCAGAGTCAATGGTATAAATTATAGTGTACAAAGAAAAAAGAAAGACTCTATGTTGGGGCACACTTGGGTCTGGGACTCCAGGTCGACACACCTTAAGTCGACGCCAATTGGTCGACACACCTTAGGTCGACATGAACAAGGTCAACATGAGTTTTTTTTTTTTATATCTTTTTCTTCGTAGAGTGACCGGGAACCCCAATTAGTGTACCGTGTCCCCTCGCATGGCTTGCTTCGCTCGCCATGCTTCGGGCAAGGTGCCTCGCTCCGCTACCACTTCGCTCGGCACAGATTACCGTTCCAGTCGTAGTCCACGTGGATCGTTGTATGAAAAGGTTCCAAAAAAGAAAAAAAATCGTGAAACTCGTGTCGACCTTTTCCACGTCGACCTTGTTCATGCTTACTTTTTGCCCATGTCGACCTAAGGTGTCGACCAATTGGCATCGACCTAAGGTGTGTCCTTTTTGTTGTCGACCTGGAGTCCGGATACCGCACACTTGATGTATATAAAATGTTAAAACTTTACTTTTATTAAGGTTAATCATAAAAGAAGAATGGTCACACTTACATACAAAAAACAGTCGCCTTAGGTGGAGTTGAATGGTATTAGTATAAGGGGTTGACATGCCCCATGTTGACACCAAGCAAATTGCTAAGTGTACATAACCAGTTCCAATACGCCTCTGGTGAAAAATATTAAAATCAAAGATATGTATAATATCTTAGTATATCAGGAGTGTAATATCGTTATGGAGGAAAATTATTTTCAATAATGGTAGATATTTACCTGCTGGGTGTTGGCGGCCGGTGTTTCGGCGCCTGGGTTCCAACGTCTGTTACATGACAGACAGGGTGCTCACCGCATCCCCAAAACACGAATCCTTACTACACTATGTGCCGAATTAAGGTTTGTAAACAAAGCAAAATGGTCACATGTCAAGTGGGGCAGATGTAACATGTTTGATTTGGTTAGGGGGTGTTCAATCTGAAATTTAAACTGCAGTGTAAAGATAAAAGCTGTCTAACATTTGCGGGCTACATGCAGGAGCAGCCAGTATTTACCTTGCACAGAAACTATGTAAGCCACCGAAATCTAAATCTCTCTGCACAGGTTACATCTGCCCCACCTGCAGTGCAACATGGTTTTGCCCAGTTGTGTGCAAATTATTTTAATTTTTTGTTGTTTGTTTTACTTGCAAACCTGAACCAGGCCCTGTAAGCAAACTAGAACACAAAATTGAGAATTAATAACGCAATAGAGGAAGGAGTATGCAATCTTGGGTAAAAAGGCTATAGAGGTCCGAAAGGCGTGACCTGCATGAATTCCTCTCCTACAAAAATGAATTACAGTATAAGTACCTAGTGCATTATAAGCAAAATAAGAAGTTAAATTGAGGATAAATGCATGCAGTGTTGATGCTGCTGTCGTGTGTTTTTTTTTTTTTTTTCTCTCTGACGTCCTAGTGGATGCTGGGGACTCCGTAAGGACCATGGGGAATAGATGGCTCCGCAGGAGACTGGGCACATCTAAAGAAAGATTTAGGACTATCTGGTGTGCACTGGCTCCTCCCCCTATGACCCTCCTCCAAGCCTCAGTTAGATTGCTGTGCCCGGCTGAGCTGGATGCACACTAGGGGCTCTCCTGAGCTCCTAGGAAGAAAGTATATGTTAGGTTTTTTATTTTCAGTGAGACCTGCTGGCAACAGGCTCACTGCACCGAGGGACTAAGGGGAGAAGAAGCGAACCTACCTAAGTGGTGGTAGCTTGGGCTTCTTAGGCTACTGGACACCATTAGCTCCAGAGGGATCGAACACAGGACCCGACCTCGTCGTCCGTTCCCGGAGCCTCGCCGCCGTCCCCCTTACAGAGCCAGAAGCAAGAAGGTGGTCCGGAAAATCGGCGGCTGAAGACTTCTGTCTTCTCCAAGGTAGCGCACAGCACTGCAGCTGTGCGCCATTGCTCCTCATGCACACCACACACTGCGGTCACTGATGGGTGCAGGGCGCTGGGGGGGGGGTGCCCTGAGCAGCAATATTAACACCTTGGCTGGCGAACTGACACCATATATAGCCCCATGGGCTATATAGGTGTTTATTAACCCCTGCCAGAACTTTTACAATAGCGGGAGAAAGCCTGCCGAAAAAGGGGCGGAGCCATCTCCCTCAGCACACTGACGCCATTTTCCCTCACAGCTCTGCTGGAGGGATCGCTCCCTGGCTCTCCCCTGCAGTCCTGCACTACAGAAAAGGGTTAAAAAGAGAGGGGGGGCACAAATTAGGCGCAGTGTATGTGTGTGTGTGTATATATATATATATATATATATTATGCAGCTATAAGGGAAAACACTCTCTATAGGTGATATCCCTGTGATATATAGCGCTCTGGTGTGTGCTGGCATACTCTCCCTCTGTCTCCCCAAAGGGCTTTGTGGGGTCCTGTCCTCTTGTCAGAGCATTCCCTGTGTGTGTGCTGTGTGTCGGTACTGCTGTGTCGACATGTATGATGAGGATAATGATGTGGAGGCGGAGAAAATGCCTGTGAATGGGATGTCACCCCCTGCGGGGTCGACACCGGTGTGGATGGACTTATGGAAGGAATTACGTGACAGTGTCAACTCCTTACATAAAAGGTTTGACGACATAGGACAGCCGGCTGCTTGGCTTGTGCCTGTCCAAGCGTCTCACATGTCATCAGGGGCTCTAAAACGCCCGCTACCTCAGATGGCAGACACAGATGTTGACACGGATACTGACTCCAGTGTCGACGACGATGAGACTAGTGTACCTTCCAATAGGGCCACCCGTTACATGATTGAGGCAATTAAAAATGTATTACACATTTCTGATAATACCCCAGATACCACAAAAAAGGGTATTATGTTTGACAGAAAACTACCAGTAGTTTTCCTGCATCTGAGGAATTGATATGAGGTGTGTGAGGAAGCGTGGACTTCCCCCGATAAGAAATTGATAATTTCTAAGCCGCGTACCCTTTTCCGCCAGAGGATAGGTCACGTTGGGAAATAACCCCTAGGGTAGATAAAGCGGTTACACGCTTATTAAAAAAGGTGGCACTACCGTCACGGATACGGCCGCCCTGAAGGACCTGCTGATAGAAAGCAGAAAACTACCCATAAAGCTATATACACACACACGGGCATTATATTGAGACCTGCTATTGCCTCGGCATGGATGTGCAGTGCGGCAGCTGCGTGGTCAGATTCCCTGTCGGATAATATTTATACTATAGATAGGGACAATATTTTGCTGAAAATAGAGCATATAAAAGACGCTGTCTTATACATGCGTGATGCACAGAGGGATATTTGCCGACTGGCATCACTAATAAGCGCTATGTAAAACCATTGCCGGCAGACGGGGGTTATGGACTCTGCAATGGTCGGGCGATGCCGATTCAAAACGGCACATGGAAGTTTGCCCTAGAAGGGGGTGGAACTGTTTGGGGATGGTCTTTCAGACCTCGTTTCCACAGCTACGGCTGGGAAATCAAAACTTTTGCCACAAGCTACCCCACAGCAAAAGTAAGCACTGTATTATCAGGTACAGTCCCTTCGGCCCCAGAAAAGTAGAGGGCTAGAGGCTCATCTTTTCTGCCAAGAGGAAAAGGTAGAGGGAAAAAGCTGCAGCACACAGCTAGTTCCCGGGAGCAGAAGTCCTCCCCTGCGTCCGGTAAGTCCACAGCATGACGCTGGGGCTGCTCAGGCGGACCCGGGTACGGTGGGGGCCCGTCTCAGAAATTTCAGCGCACAGTGGGCTCTCTCTCACAGGTGGATCCCTGGGTTCTTCAAACAGTATCTCAAAGGTACAGGCTGGAATTCGAGACGTCTCCCCCCCGCCGTTTCCTAAAATCTGCCTTACCGGCAACTCCCTCTGCCAGGGAGGCAGTGTTGGTGGCTATCCAAAAAACTGTATTCACAGCAAGTGATTATCAAGGTACCCCTCCTTCAACAGGAAAAGGGTTACTTTTCCACAATGTTTGTGGTACCGAAACCGGACGGTTCGGTGAGACCCATCTTAAATTTAAAATCCTTGAACACATATAACAAAAGATTCAAGTTCAAGATGGAATCGCCCAGGGCGATTATTGCGATCCTGGACGAGGGGGATTACAGGGTCTCTCTGGACATCAAGGATACTTACCTGCATGTCCCCATTTACCCTCCTCACCAGGAGTACCTCAAGATTGTGGTACCGGACTGTCACTATCAGTTCCAGACGCTGCCGTTTGGATTATCCACGGCACCGAGGGTCTTTACCATGGGTAATGACCGAAATGATGATACTTCTTCGCAAGAAGGGAGTTTTAATTATCCCGTACTTGGACGATCTCCTGATAAAGGCGAGGTCCAAGGAACAGTTGGTAAGGGGGTAGCACTTTCTCGGGAAGTGCTGCCACAGCAGGACTGGATTCTCAATTCCAAAGTCACAGCTGGTCCCGACGACACGTCTTCTGTTCCTGGGAATGATTCTGGAAACAGACCAGAAAAAAGTGTTTCTTCCAATGGAAAAAGCCGAGGAGTTGTCATCTCTAGTCAGAGTAAGACCGGGACAGGTGTCGGTACATCAATGCACACGAGTCCTGGGAAAAATGGTAGCTTCGTACGAAGCAATTCCATTCGGATAGTTCCACGCAAGGATTTTCCAGTGGGACCTGTTGGACAAATGGTCCGGGTCCCATCTCCAGATACAGCAGCGGATAACCCGGTCGGCAAGAACCAGGGTGTCGCTGCGGTGGTGGCTGCAGAGGGTTCATCTACTAGAGGGCCGCAGATTCGGAATACAGGACTGGGTCCTGGGGACCACGGATGCCAGCCTTCGGGGCTGGGGTGCAGTCACACAGGGAATAAAAGTTTTCACTTAACATAAATTTTCTGGAGATAAGAGCCATTTACAAGGCCCTAAGCAAAACAAGGCCCCTGCTTCACCAGCTGTACTGATCCAATCAGACAACATCACGGCGCTCGCCCATGTAAACAGGCAGGGCGGCACAAGAAGCAGGAGGGCGATGGCAGAAGCCACAAGGATTCCCCGTTGGGCGGAAAATCATGTGGTAGCACTGGCAGCAGTGTTCATTCCGGGAGTGGACAACTGGGAAGCAGACTTCCGCAGCAGACTCCACCCGGGAGAATAGGGACTTCATCCAGAAGTCTTCCAAATGCTGGTAAACCGTTGGGAAAGACCACAGGTGGACATGATGGCGTCCCGCCTCAATAAAAAAGATATTGCGCCAGGTCAAGGGAACCTCAGGCGATCGCTGTGGACGCTCTAGTGACACCGCGGGTGTACCAGTCGGTTTATGTGTTCCCTCCTCTCCCTCTCATACCCAAGGTACTGAGGATAATAAGGAAAAGAGGAGTAAGAACTATACTCATGGTTCCGGATTGGCCAAGAAGGGCTTGGTACCTGGAACTTCAGGAGTTGATCTCAGAGGACCCATGGCCTCTGCCACTCAGACAGGATCTGCTGCAGCAGGGGCCCTGTCTGTTCAAAGACTTACCGCGGCTGCATTGACGGCATGGCTGTTGAACACCGGATCCGGAGTGAAAAAGGCATTCCGGAGGAAGTCATTCTTATCCTGATCAAAGCCAGGAGGGATGTCAGCCTGAAGTGCAGACGTTGTAAGGGAGTGCTGCATATTCAGCCCCTTTTTTGTGCCCCAGTGGCACCTTGGGATCTCAATGTGGTTTTGAAGTTCCTGGAATCACATTGGTTTGAGCCACTTAAAACCGTGGATTTGAAATATCTCACATGAAAAGTGGTCATGTGTTGGCTCTGGCTTCGGCCAGGCATGTGTCAGAATTGGCGGCTTTGTCATAAAAAAGCCCTTACCTGACTTTCCATATGGATAGGGCAGAGTTGAGGACTCGTCCTCACTTTCTCCCGAAGGTGGTATCAGGTTTTCACTTGTACCAACCTATTGGGGTGCCTGCGGCTACTAGGGACCTGGAGGATTCCAAGTTACTGGACGTAGTCAGGGCCCTGAAAAATTATATTTCCAGGACGGCTGGAGTCCGGAAAACTGACTCGCTGTTTATCCTAGATGCACCCAACATGCTGGGTGCTCCTGCTTCTAAGCAGACTATAGCGCGCTGGATTTGTAGCACTATTCAGCTTGCGCATTCTGCGGTGGGACTACCGCAGCCTAAATCTGTAAAAGCCCATTCCACATGGAAGGGGGCTCATCTTGGGCGGCTGCCCGAGGGGTCTCTGCTTTACAACTTGGCCGAGCTGCTACTTGGTCAGGGGCAAACACGTTGCAAAATTCTACAAATTTGATACCCTGGCTGAGAAGGACCTTGAGTTCTCTCATTCGGTGCTGCAGAGTCATCCGCACTCTCCCGCCCGTTTGGGAGCTTTGGTATAATCCCCATGGTCCTTACGGAGTCCCCAGCATCCACTAGGACGTCAGAGAAAATAAGATTTTACTCACCGGTAAATCTATTTCTCGTAGTCCGTAGTGGATGCTGGGCGCCCATCCCTAGTGCGGATTGTCTGCAATACTTGTAAATAGTTATTGTTACACAAATCGGGTTGTTATTGCGAACCATCTATTCAGAGGTTCCATTGTTATCATACTGTTAACCGGGGTTCCTATCACGAGTTATATGGTGTGATTGGTGTGGCTGGTATGAGTCTTACCCGGGATTCAAAATCCTTCCTTATTGTGTCAGCTCTTCCGGGCACAGTGTCCTAACTGAGGTCTGGAGGAGGGTCATAGGGGGAGGAGCCAGTGCACACCAGATAGTCCTAAAGCTTTCTTTAGATGTGCCCAGTCTCCTGCGGAGCCGTCTATTCCCCATGGTCCTTACGGAGTCCCCAGCATCCACTACGGACTACGAGAAATAGATTTACCGGTGAGTAAAATCTTATTTTTTCATAAAACCAGATTGCATGAAAGTGTGCAGTCTGTTTTTAACAAGGCAAAAGACGGGTCCGATATGAATGACTTGCGTCATGCATCATTATGCTTCATCTTCAACTCTACTATTTCCTTTTGTGTGTGTGTGTGTGTGTGTGTGTGTGCGTGCGGGGGGGAGAGCTATTCCTAAATACCTAGTACACTATGGGCCTAATTCATAGTGGTATGCTAATGCTGCCGCAGATGGGATTTTTGATTCTCTAAGGCTGTGTGAATATATGCTGATGTAACAGCCGCTTGGATTTGTATAGAGGTGCCCACTGGAGCCTTCGCAGCTGCCTGCAGTTGTGCACACTGTTCCAGCATTGGCAGAGATCTGGAGAACATTCACTTCCTGAGTGAGTATATGGTCACTCCGACTGGGGGAGGCATTTGATATGCCGGCTGTCGGGATCCCAGAACTTAGCATACCGGCGCCAGCATACAGACAACTAATCTACCTCTTGGGGTGTCCACTACACCCCTGGAGGGAGAATAAATAGCGTGCCTGCAGCATGGCGAGCGCAGTAAGACTGCAAGGGTCTCTTTTGCGCTCGCCCAGCTGCTGGCATGCCAGCGGTCACGATCCCGGCAGGTGGCATAACGTACTAGACCCCTTCGACTGGCCACTGCAACTGAGACGCAGGAGACGGGATTTATGTGTGCAGGATCGCAGTGTTAGGCTGGTGCATGCCCCATATGAGCGACTGACTCGCCAACCGTCCCGTTCTGCTGGCTGCAGGAACCGCCAACAATGATTTTACAACTGAGTGGGCACATTGAGATACCTGTCCAGTTGTGATGTCTGCCCAGACATATCGAGGGGCCGATTGGTTAGTGTGTATAGCTAACCAAATCTGTCGGTCAGGTGTGTACTCTGGATTCGTTTCTGGTTGTTTTGGGATTCCTCTTAAAGTTTTAATCTGACACAGCTGCAGGTTCTTTCTCGCCTGCTTGTTGCAAACGTGGCTTAATGCAAGGGCAACAGTAAGCCTTAAAACTGATATTCTTGGGCAACAGTTTGCACTCTGTGGCTTTGGAATCTATTTAAAGGGATGAAGTTAAAATGCCTGCCGGTGGGATCCCAGCGTTCAGGATACAGACGTCAGAATCCCATCAGCTGACATTATACCGGCATCTGTAAACCTGGCAGCCACACCACCAACTGATTGGAAATAGAACCGGGCCTGGAGCGCAGCAAGCTTGCGAGGGGATTTGTGGCGTTGCTGCCAGGATTCCGGCAGATGGGATGCCGGTGTCGCTATACTGACAGCCGGCATCCCATCTGCCAGTATATCATACCGGATCCACACCATAAAGGTGTGGCTTGGACTCTAATGTTAAATGCTTCTCCAGATTTAAATGATTTTAATCTGATTTAATGGCAATATAAATATTCATGACTTGACTGCAAACTCACTCCTACTGTGTGTTCCTGTGTACTGTTTACCCTTTAGTGGCAACTAAAACATAGATGTTTTGTACAAAGCCACGTCAAATCTAAGGGTGCATACGTGTTATGCAGTATTGCATATGGTCTGGCTGATATCGACTGGTTCCTAACGATATTGTATAGTGTATCGGTCCGATGTATGATGTTGCTTACGAGGGTCATGTTGCCAAATGCAGCATGGCTCCGCTCCTCGCCTGCTGCCGCTAGTCGCAGACATCCTTGCCGATGTTTGGGTCCCGTCGCATTGTGCGGACATCACACTGATGTGTACATAGGTTAAGGCTGGGTACACATCAGGACTATGGGGGTAATTCAGACCTGATCGCTGCTGTGCATTTTCACACAGCGGGCGATCGGATCTGAACTGCGCGTCGAATGCACCGGGCATCGGTGCCTAGCGACGGGATGGGGCGAGAATTTGGAACACACGGGCGCTCGCAAAGTGATTGACAGGAAGAGTCTGTTTGTGGGTGGCAACTGACCGTTTCACAGGAGTGTCCGGGAAAACACAGGCAGGATCAGCCGTTTTCAGGGATGGTGTTTGACGTCCGCTCCGGCCCCGATCAGCTTGAAACAAATGCAGCGGCTGAGTAAGTTTTGGGCTGAGCAGAGACTGCACAAACTGATGTTTGTGCAGCTCTGCTACAAAAGCATTCGCAAACCTGCACAGACCTTTTCCCCTCCCCCTGTAGGCGGCGACTATCTGATCACATGGCTGCAAAAAAAAGTACTGTAGCGATCAGGTCTGAATTACACCCTATGTGTAATTCAGCCGACCGGAGGACCAGTGGTGCAATACATTGCGCTGCTGTACACACTGTAATATGGTGCTACCTGCCTACATACAGTCAGCGGTGTTGTCCCATCTTACGTGCAACTCATCAGATGGGATGTACCTGCTGACAATGACCAGAGCGCAATTGCAAGTGCACACAGAAGCGATATTTTGTTTCCGAATTGTGTTGCAGCAATATATCTATCAATATTGCCTGAAGTGTACTTAGCCTTAAGGCCCATATACACTTGCCGATAAAATGGGTGACGTCGCTAATTTTCCCCCTTCCTGAGCGACGTTGCTCATTTTCTCGGGCAGTGTGTATGCCATCAGCGACGATCAATGCGCAGCCCCACGGGTCGGCAACAATCGTAGCTGTCGGCAGTGCATGCATGCTGTATCTGGACTGTCGTCCAGGAGCTGCATGCACAGCCGGCGGTTGTGTGACATCACTGAGCGATATGAGCAGTCATATCGCTCAGTGTGTATGGGTGGCTGCCGACCACCCGACCCGTGAGGGGGAACGCTACACAACGTTGCTCATAGAGCGACATTGTCTAATGTGTATGGACCATTAGCCCCTAAAATGTACGTACAGTAGTTGTGTCAGCACCTTATAGATAATCTGTGGAACCTCTTGTTCTTCCGATCTGTCTGCGTGGTGGGTATGGAAGTACTTGTACTCAACTAGCTGACCAGAGTCCATATAATTCTTTCTGGTACAAGATCAACATCACATATATAAAGCTTCTCTATTCTCTTTTGCAGCCCTTGAGTAAGTACTAACCATCTGGGCTGTGAGGCCGTTCCATACACCCTTCATAGGGGTATATGCAATTGCGGTCGAATTCGCGGCAATTATCGCCGTTTTTTAATTCAACCAAATTCGCCAGGTGAATCCCGGCAGGTGCCTGCCGGGATTCACCATATTCAATGAAAAACGGATTCGCCAGAATCGCGGGCGAAAATCGGCCGATTTGGCGGATTTTGCCGCGATTTTAAAAAACGGGAAAAAACGTGAAAAACCCAAAAAAAAATGGCGTGGGGTCCCCCCTCCAAAGCATAACCAGCCTCGGGCTCTTTGAGCTGGTCCTGGTTCTAAAAATGCAGGGGAAAAATTGGCCAGGGATCCCCCGTATTTTTAAAACCAGCACCGGGCTCTGCGCCTGATGCTGGTGCCAAAAATACGGGGGACAAAAAGAGTAGGGGTCCCCCGTATTTTTAACACCAGCATCGGGCTCCACTAGCTGGACAGATAATGCCACAGCCGGGGGTCACTTTTATGCCGTGCCCTGCGGCCGTGGCATCAAATATCCAACTAGTCACCCCTGGCCGGGGTACCCTGGGGGAGTGGGGACCCCTTCAATCAAGGGGTCCCCCCCCCCAGCCACCCAAGGGCCAGGGGTGAAGCCCGAGGCTGTCCCCCCCCATCCAATGGGCTGCGGATGGGGGGGCTGATAGCCTTTGTGATAATAAAAAGATATTGTTTTTTCCATTAGTACTACAAGTCCCAGCAAGCCTCCCCCGCAAGC
>NC_086445.1:163355712-163450712 GCF_028390025.1 Pseudophryne corroboree
TGATTTGGCCAGTGTGAGTGTAGGTGTGTCGGTACTATGTGTCGACATGTCTGAGGCTGAGGTTTCCTCCCCGGAGGAGGTTACTGGGGGCGCAGAAAAGGATTTGGGAATGACTGTCGGCACAGCCGACTGCTGATTGGGTGAATGTTAAGTACACTGAATGCAAATGTGGCTTTATTGTATAAAAGGCTGGATAAATCTGATTCACAGACACAAACATGGAGGAAATCCATGGAGGACGCTTTGTCTCAGGTACAGACCCCCTCGGGGTCACAGAAACGTTCATTTACCCAGATGGTAGATACAGATACCAACACGGACTCTGATTCCGATGTCTATTTCAATGAGTCTACTTTACACCCAAGGGTAGTTAGGAGTATTCAGTACATGATTTTGGCTATTAAAGATGTTTTACATATCTCTGAGGAACCTGCCGTTCCAGACACAAGGGTTTGCTTATTTAAAGGGAAAAAGCCTGAGGTGACGTTTCCCCCCTCTCATGAAATGAATGCTCTTTGTGAAAAGGCTTGGGAGTCGCCGGACAAGAGGTGGCAGATTCCCAAGAGAATTTTTATGGCGTATCCTTTCCCCTCTGACGGGGAAAAATGGGAGTCGTCTCCCAATGTCGACAAGGCTCTATCCCGATTGTCCAAGAAGGTGGCGCTTCCGTCCCCTGACACGGCTGCTCTCAAGGATCCGGCAGATCGTAAGCTGGAGACGACATTGAAGGCCATTTTCGTTAATACCGGTGCATTGCGCAGACCTGCTGTGGCGTCGGTATGGGTGAGTAGTGCTATTGCTAAGTGGGCTGATAATTTGGCTTCTGATATGGATACCCTTGATAAGGATAATATTCTTTTGACTCTTGGTTATCTCAAGGATGCTGCAGATTACCTAAAGGATGCGGCAAGGGATGTTGGCCTCTTGGGATCCAGAGCCAATACCATGGCGGTCTCGGCCAGGAGGGCGCTGTGGACTCATCAGTGGAATGCTGATGCCGACTCCAAGAAAAATATGGAAGCTCTCCCCTTTAAAGGTAGTGTCTTGTTTGGTGACGGCCTTGCTGACCTGGTGTCTACCGCTACTTGCGGGTAAGTCATCTCTTCTTCCTTATGTTCCCACACAACAGAAAAAGGTGCCCCATCAGCAGATGCAGTCCTTTCGGCCTAATAAATACAAAAGAGGTAGGGGTTCGTCCTTCCTCGCTTCAAAGGGTAGAGGAAGGGGAAAGAGGTCGCCTGCAGTGACAGGCGCCCAGGACCAAAAGTCCTACCCCGCCTCTACCAAGTCCACCGCATGACGCTGGGGCTCCCCTGCGGGAGTCCGTGCCGGTGGGGGGCCGTCTCCGATTCTTCAGTCAGGTCTGGTTTCAATCGGCCCTGGATCCTTGGGTTTTAGACATAGTGTCCCAAGGGTACAAACTGGAGTTTCAGGAGATGCCCCCCCCCCCCCGCGCGCCGCTTTTTCAAGTCGGCCCTTCCAGTTTCTCTTCTGGAAGGAGTAGTGGTAAATGCTGCAATACAAAAGCTGTGTCAACAGAGGGTCGTTGTACCGGTTCCCCCGTCCCAGTGGGCGGAAGGGTTCTATTCGAGCCTCTTTGTGGTCCCGAAGCCGGACGGCTCGGTCAGACTGATTCTGAACCTAAAATCCCTCAATCCATACTTGAAAACTTTCAAGTTCAAGATGGAATCTCTTCGAGCTGTGATTTCCAGTTTGGAGGGGGGGGGGGGGGGATTTTAAGGCATCAGTCGACATAAAGGATGCCTACTTACACATCCCGATATATCCTCCTCATCAGGCCTTCCTGAGATTTGCGGTGCAGGATTGTCATTACCAATTTCAGATGTTGCCGTTTGGGCTATCCACGGCCCCGAGGGTTTTCACCAAGGTTATGGCAGAAATTATGGTACTCCTTCGCAAGCAAGGGGTCACAATTATCCCGTACTTGGACGATCTCCTGATAAGGTGAGATCAAAAGAACAATTGCTAAGAAATGTGGAACTCTCCCTGTCGGTTCTGCGACATCACGGTTGAATTCTAAATTTGCCAAAGTCTCAGTTGATTCCAACAACTCTGCTGCCCTTCCTGGGCATGATCCTAGATACGGAACTACAGAGTTTCTTCCGGAGGACAAAGCTCTGGAAATACAGACCATGGTCAAGGAGCTTCTGAGACCGACAAGAGTGTCGATTCATCAATGCACTCGAGTGCTAGGGAAGATGGTTGCGGCTTACAAAGACATTCCGTTTGGCAGGTTTCATGACCGGGTCTTTCAGTGGGATCTGCTGATCAAATGGTCCGGGTCTCACCTGCACATGCACCGGAAAATAAGTCTATCTTCCAGGGCCAGGATTTCTCTCCTGTGGTGGCTGCGAGGCTCTCACCTTCTAGAGGGACGCTGATTCGGAATCAAGGACTGGGTCCTGCTGACCACAGATGCAAGTCTCCGAGGCTGGGGCGCAGTCATGAAGGGAAGAAGTTCCCAGGGAAAATGGTCAAGCCAGGAATCTTGTCTCCACATAAATGTTCTCGAGTTAAGAGCCATTTACAACGGCCTCCTGCAAGCGAAAAACCTTTTTCAGGGTCTCCCTGTCCTGATCCAGTTGGACAACAAAACAGCGGTGGCGTACGTAAACCGCAAAGGCGGAACAAGAAGCAGGGCGGCAATGGCGGAAGCCACAAGAATTCTCCGCTGGGCAGAACAGCACGTGAGCGCTCTGTCAGCAGTCTTCCTCCCGAGCGTGGACAACTGGGAAGCAGACTTCCTCAGCAGACACGATCTCCATCCAGGAGAGTGGGCTCTTCATCAAGAGGTATTTGCAGAAGTGACAAGGCGTTGGGGAATTCCTCTGATAGACTTGATGGCGTCTCGCCTCAACAAGAAGCTTCCAAAGTATTGTTCCAGGTCGAGGGACCCCCAAGCCTGGGGGCGGTGGACGCCCTGGTAACTCCGTAGGTGCTTCAGTCGGTGTATGTGTTCCCTCCGCTTCCTCTCATTCCAAAGGTGTTGAGGATCATAAGACGAACAAGGGTTCAGGCTATGCTCGTCGCTCCAGATTGGCCACGGAGGGCCTGGTATCCGGATCTTCAGGAATTACTAGTGGAAGATCCCTGGCCGCTTCCTCCTTGAGAGGACCTGTTAATGCAGGGGCCCTGCGTGTTTCTGGACTTACCGCGGCTGCGTTTGACGGCGTGGAAGTTGAACGCCAAATCCTAGCTCGGAAGGGTATTCCCGAGGAGGTCATCCCCACTCTCCTTAAGGCTAGGAAGGAGGTCACGGCGAAACATTATCACCGTATTTGGAGAAAGTATGTGTCGTGGTGTGAAACCAAAGCAGCTCCTGCGGAGGAGTTTCTCTTGGGTCGTTTCCTTCATTTTTTGCAGGCAGGCATGGATGCAGGCCTGAAATTGGGTTCCATAAAAGTGCAGATTTCGGCTTTATCTATTTTCTTTCAAAAAGAATTGGCCGGCCTTCCTGAAGTTCAGACTTTCGTGAAGGGAGTGCTGCATATCCATCCTCCATTTGTGGCACCGTGGGATCTGGAAGTGGTGTTGCAGTTTCTTATGTCTCACTGGTTTGAACCTTTGCGTAAGGTTGAGTTAAAGTTTCTCACTTGGAAAGTGGTCATGCTTTTGGCTTTGGTGTCTACCAGACGTGTGTCAGAATTGGCGGCTTTGTCTCACAAGAGCCCATATTTGATTTTTCATGTGGATAGAGCGGAATTGAGGACTCCTCCACAATTTCTGCCGAAGGTGGTTTCTTCGTTTCACATAAATCAACCTATTGTGGTACCTGTGGCTACGGATGCTATGGCAGTCCCAAAATCTCTTGATGTTGTAAGAGCTTTGAAAATTTATGTCGCCAGAACGGCTCTTACTAGGAAAACAGAGGCTCTGTTTGTCCTGTATGCTTCCAACAAGGGGGGGTCATTCCGAGTTGTTCGCTCGCAAGCTGCTTTTAGCAGCTTTGCACACGCTAAGCCGCCGCCTACTGGGAGTAAATCTTAGCTTATCAAAATTGCAAACGAAAGATTCGCAATATTGCGAAAAGACTTCTCTGTGCAGTTTCTGAGTAGCTCGAGACTTACTCTGCCAGTGCGATCAGTTCAGTGCTTGTCGTTCCTGGTTTGACGTCACAAACACACCCAGCTTTCGCCCAGACACTCCTCCGTTTCTCCAGCCACTCCCGCGTTTTTCCCAGAAACGGTAGCGTGTTTTCACACACACCCATAAAACGTCCAGTTTCCGCCCAGAAACACCCACTTCCTGTCAATCACATTACGATCACCAGAACGAAGAAAAAACCTTGTAATACCGTGAGTAAAATTCCTAACTGCATAGCAAATTTACTTGGCGCAGTCGCACTGCGGACATTGCGCATGCGCATTAGCGACTATTCGCTCCATTGCGACAAAAAAATAACGAGCGAACAACTCGGAATGACCCCCAAGATTGGAAATCCTGCTTCTAAGCAGACTATCGCACGCTGGGTTTGTAATATGATTCAGCACGCTTATTCTTCGGCTGGGCTACCGTTGCCGAAGTCAGTAAAGGCCCATTCTACCAGGAAGGTGGGCTCGTCTTGGGCGGCTGCCCGAGGTGTCTCGGCACTTCAACTTTGCCGAGCAGCTACATGGTCAGGTTCAAACACTTTTGCTAAATTCTTCAAGTTTGATACCCTGGCTGATGAGGACCTCATGTTTGCTCAATCGGTGCTGCAGAGTCGTCCGCACTCTCCCGCCCGGTCTGGAGCTTTGGTATAGACCCCATGGTCCTTTTGGAGTCCCCAGCATCCTCTAGGACGTAAGAGAAAATAGGATTTTAATACCTACCGGTAAATCCTTTTCTCTTAGTCCGTAGAGGATGCTGGGCGCCCATCCCAGTGCGGACTGTTCCTTGCAGTTGTATTGATACTGGTTATTTTCGGTTACACGAGGTTTGTGTATCAGTTATATTCAGCTTGTTGGTGTTGTTAGTTCATACTGTTATCTGGTTTCCTGCTGATCCAGTTGTTCGGTATGTTTGTGGTGTGGGCTGGTATGTTTCTCGCCCTTAGTTTAACAAAAATCCTTTCCTCGAAATGTCCGTCTCTCCTGGGCACAGTTCCTATAACTGAGGTCTGGGGGAGGGGCATAGAGGGAGGAGCCAGTTCACACCCATTTAGTCTTTTAGTGTGCCCATGTCTTCTGCGGATCCCGTCCATTCCCCATGGTCCTTTTGGAGTCCCCAGCATCCTCTACGGACTAGGAGAAAAGGATTTACCGGTAGGTATTAAAATCCTATTATTATTTTTTTGTGTATACATAGATACATTATTTTTTTTTATTTTAATTTTTTTGTGTGTGACTTCTTTACTGAACTGAAGCTTGTATATGGCATGTTAGAGATCCCTTTTGTGCTAAATTCGGAATATCCTGGCAGTTTGGCCGGCTGAATAAAGTGTCGCGTAATGTCCTTGTTCCCTTTCCGGATGCTGGCATTGGGCACTGCTGATGTAGCGCTCAGCACTTTCTGCAGTAGTGGATCAGTTCTGTTAACCATTTCATAATCTTGTTTGACAAGTTTGGAGTACTTGAATGTCACAAGTATTTTGTAGTCGAAGGAGAGGTTTAGCAATTATTTTTGTGGTATAGAACTTTCCGCCAACTATACTCTGGAACTCTTCAGCTAATTGACTCCTTAGTAGTGGAGGAAGGTTTACAGTGTGTCCCTTGCCACCGGTTTCTCAGATATTGAGAGCACTTTTATTAACTTTTTATGCTGAAAATAAAATGCCAGTGGAGTGATATATATGCTAATCTAACCTCATATTAATCCTCTGTGCTCCCACAGGGAAGAAATCCGTTTTTCTTGGAGCCTGCCATCATTATTGCAATAACGGATGGGAGTAAACTGACTGCTACCAGTGGCGTGCAGGAAGAAGTAAGAGCCTTTCTCTTGTGTTGTAGCCGGGGTTACAGTATAGACATGTTTTGCAACAGACAATTGTAATATGCACTTACCGGGCTGCACAAATCCTAAATCAGTTTCCCCCCTACATAATATATTCTGCTCCATTCAAGAGCAGGATCACCAGTGTAAAGCCCTGAATTAGATGCCCATGTACACTGAAAAATGGTTATTTGGCATAATTTAAACAACCCAGGCCTGTAGTCCCTCATGAAAGGTTCAGTAGTTCTGTATACTGCAATGAGTATTGTTTTGATTGCTGGATCATCTTGGTTTTATCCATTTAAAATTTGTCAAGTAAAAAATAATGGGTAAATATATGTTCTGGCTAACAGGCCACTAATAGTTTAGAACAATTTGTTACTCCTTCTCCTCTATCACCAGGGATACTGTAGATGGAAACTACTGTATACATGCTTGGTTCAGATCATGCTTATAGGGGCTTATGTAATAGACTGCGAGATGCAGGCTGTTCGGGAATTCCGGCAAGATGCCCATTTAAAGTGGCAATCATTTTACAAGGCAAAACTGGGTTGGCTTTAAAAATACAGGCATACTCGCCAGAGTTCCTGCACAGCCTGTATCTTGTCCCATAGTCCCTGACTCTTCTCCCATGGAAACTAGAAGAGATGAACGTTTGTTTCTTTGCCTTTTATACCTACTTCATGCGGCACTGTACAATATACACCAGTGTATGATCCACTTCTGAACTGCTGGTTCCTATAGATCAGTGGTTCTCAAACTCTATCCTCAGGACCCCACACGGTTCACATTTTCCATGTCACCCAGCAGCTGCACTGTTTATCACCAACTGTCACATTTTAAAAATCTACAGGTGACCTGCAAAACATGAAATGTGTGCGGTTCTGAGGACCGAGTTTGAGAACCTGTGCTATAGATTGTACTGCAGATGTACAGAAGCTGGGGGACAGCTGGCTTTCCTGGCTGCCAAGTGTATGCCAATGTCCCCACCATTACTAATACCAATATCACTTCACATTGATTGCTCTCTCTACTTCCCCACAATAAATCCCTGCTTTGTGTGAGGGGTTAGAGATGGTACATTTTATTGAATGATCCTGTTTATTCAATTAGATATAAACTTTAACATGTTTATCTGGCTGTTTTTCTCTTAGCTTCACTTGCCTTTAAACTCACCATTGCCTGGGAGTGAGCTGACAAAGGAGCCTTTCCGTTGGGATCAGCGGCTCTTTGCTTTAGTCCTTCGGCTTCCTGGTGCGATGTCTGTTGAGCAGGACCTGATGAGTACTGTTCAGCTTGATGAGTCCTGTATCACGCCAATGTGTGATGTCACAGGAGGTCAGTATCTCTTGGTTTGTTTCTACAGACAAACATATGAACCAACAAACTGGAGATTTTACAGTCTTTAGCACTGTAACATATACCCCAAGATGACACTGCAGAAAATAAAATTATTTAGTTTAATATACAGTAATCGAATGCTGTGTTTGCATTTATGTTAAGTACAAGAAAAATTGCCTGCATACTTCTGGCCAGTTGGCCTTAGCCAATCAGCAGTGTAAAAATGGACTTTTCAGGTTTTACTTTATATAAACCTATTACCAACATTTAAGAAAACACTGTTTTAATAACTTCTTTATAGGAAAAATTAAGGCACATGTACAGTACACTGAAATATCCAAACATTCCAAATTCCCTGGTGCCCTCCTAGGTACCTTGGCAGGTCCATAATACAGCATCACCTAGGCGCCACTCTGATTAATTCACCCTGATGATGGTGTGAATAAAGATACTTCGAAACGTTGTACTTCTGCCTACGTGGGTGAATTAATCAGTGCCTCCTCTGTGATTGTATGTATGTATGTATGTATAATATGCTATATATGTATGTGTGTGTGTATAATCTCCTACAGAGTAGGATTAGGAATTTTGTGTAGATTTAATTACATGAACTGGAAATTTACAACGCAGAAATGGTTTTCTTTAAAGATAGAGGAATCAGGAATACAAACCTACAACTTACAAGTTAACAGTTTGATTTTCTATTTCAACATGATAATGGAAGTCGTTCTTTCTGTTTTTCATGAAGGCAAAATTACTTGAAAGCCCTGGGCAATTACTCTTGTGAGAATCCATAGTGCGTAGTTTTTCATAAGATCTGGCACTGCTGCAATACACAGATAATTTTCTGCTGTGCAGATTGTTTGTGAGATACAGTGAAGATGTGTTCTTTGTAGTCCTGTTCTGCATCTGCAGCAAATTCCCCATATAGTACATAATTAGAGATGACTCGTAACCTTCTGAGGATTAACCAGCAAATTGCTAATTGTCAGCTCTACAATAAGGCAGATATGAGTCTTTCCTATAGACTGAATTGTACCTATTCTAGGGAGAACCTGTATTGACAGGGATGTAATTTTCCTTTGCACAAAGTAGACTCTACCTTCCTACCAGCTCTGTAGGCTTGCATAAATCCATTTTCTGTCATGTTCCACAGGTGTATGCCCTATAGTGATACAGATATTGACGACCCTGTGATAACCCTGCAATGCCTGTTGGCCATTTGATGTAGACTTTAAGGTTGTTTTTTTAATAGGATCAGAGGTGTTCTGAAGTAGGGTCTGAAACGGTTAAATAGAACCTCCCAATGCAGCTCTAGAGTCCAGGGTTGTCTCCTTAGGGCATCTTCTCTCTGGCCAATATGGAATTGCCACTCCTAAAGGCCAGTACACACGGGAGAGATATGTGCTGAGCGATCTGTCACCGACCACTCAGCACACATCTCTCCCCCTGCTCATCACACAGCGCGATGTGTGCTGAGCGAGGGAGAGTGGGGGGGGGGGGGCGCTCATTTCATCCAGCGGGTAAATGGGAGAGAGATACTAATGGTATGCATACAGGCCAATCTAGCACTGGCAATAGACTGTGCATCGCTATCGCTGTGGGGCATACACACGGAGAGGTCCGAGCTTAAAATCTAAGCAATCCAGTCAGATTGCTTAGATTTTAAGAATGGATCTCTCCGTGTGTACCCCCCTTAACGCCAGAGATATTGGCTGCAAGATGCTGCTCTATATAGAGAATCCGTAGGGTACATTTCTGGTCACGTACAGGAATGAGTGGAGATGTTTCCATTAAAGGCTGGACCGATTCTACCCCTCCCCTATAAGTTGTGATAACCTTATCATTTCTGCTTCCAATAGATACAGGAGCGTTAAAAGGTACATGCAGATGCAACATGGAAAGAAAAGTAGAACCTTTAGCATCTGTGTTCTTTCTGCAGTAAGCGGGGAGGCCTGAGCCAGCAGCAGCTTCTTATAAAAGGGCTCATTGGATGCATTAGTATTTCTTTCCCATTTACCAGAAGAAAAACAGTTTGCAGTAATGGAGGTTTTAAACCATTCCTTGCACTGCGCTGTAATGATACAAAGTACTCTCAGGTTAGACTGTAATGGGGATGGATTAGCAGAGTTTTCGGGAACACTGACTAAGGCCGGGGCAGTCAGCCCTTGTCTTATATAAAGATAAATCAAGAGGGGTTAGTCTGGTAGAACTGTAATGCTCTTTCTCCCCAAGCCATCACTGCTGTGGCTGTCCATTCTGGTGCAGATTGTGTGGTCCACCTCTACGTGCTGAACTTGGGAGAAAGCTAGCAGTGCTATGAATGGTGTTAAACCTATTATATAATCCTGTACAGTGTCTGTCTAGAGCAAATGTGCTGGAAATCTGGGCACACTCCCACATCGGCCCGACCCCCCCCCCCCAACTCATCTGCCCGTCCACCTATCTTACCCCCATTCCAAAATGCAACGTTTTCATGACAAGATGCCTGCCCCCTAATGGTATATACACTCCCTGCCACAACGTGACTACTTGCAACAAACACATAGGCCCCTGCTCACCAACCTTAGGGGTCTTGTTAAGCCTCGAGAAGAAATAAAGTGGACGGTGATAAAGTACCAGCCAATCCGCTCTTAACTGCCATGTTACAGGCTGCTAGGAGCTGGTTGGTACTTTGAGGTCTATTTGCTAATCCTTGTATGGAGGTAAAGTGGATGGAGATAAAGTACCAGCCAATCAGCTCCTAACTGTCATTTTTCAAACACAGCCTGTAACATGGTAGTTAGGAGCTGATTGGCTGGTACTTTATCTCCATCCATTTTATCTCTATCCAAGGCTTAGTAAGTAGACCCCAATATCTCCATCCACTTTCTCTCTCGCCAAGGCTCAATACACAGAACCCCATAATTTAAAAAGTTCAATATAGATGAGAAAAAGGTATCTAATAAGAATGTATAAGATCCAAGTCATATGGGTTTTAATTCAAAGCTTGGTGTTTGGTTTACAGTGTGTAGAAAGTTAGAGATCTTGTTTAGAAAGTTGCTGACCTTAGTATAGTTGCTTGCTCTGTTTATTAGAAGTTATTTATATAGAATACACATTCTGATATAGAATATTTTGGTAGTTATCAGTCCCTGCCCCAATGGAGCTTACAAACTATATTCCCTACCACATATAGACAGATTAACACAAGTGTTAATGTTTGTCATTCCATTAACCTACTAGTGTGTGTTTGGATTATGGGAGGACATAGCAACTCTACACAGATGGTGCCTTGGTGGAAGCTGCACCGAAGTGTGCTATGAGGCAGTAATTCTTCCACTATGCCATCCATGCTGCCAAAGTAACTAAATAGAATGCAGTGTATTGTGGTCTAATGCACATGTATGTCCGTAGGCTATTAATACAGATGATTAACTGTTAATTTGTAGAAGATTAAGATCTAGAAGCATCTGCGCTTTTTATAGTGAACTGCTTGTAAGGAGCACACAGTGCTATGTGTGAGGTGGTCTGCCATCATAAAGTGGATTCCTATGTTGCCCATGCTTAACTTGTGTAATACTTATATGTTGGATTTTAAATTCAGTGTAAAACCCGTCATGCAACACCTCCCACAGATGAGAATTTTCAACCCTGACCCATTTGGTTAGTGAACTCCCACCACCTTTCTGCAGCATAATGTAATATGAATTCAGTAGCTTATTAACATTTCATTTTTCCTTGTTTGCCAGGTCGTTCATATTGTGTTTTCTCACAGCGAATGTTGAATCAGTGCCTGGAGTCGTTGGTGCAAAAAGTTCAAAGTGGGGTGGTCATCAACTTTGAAAAATCTGGCCCAGATCCTCCTCTTTCTGAAGGTAACGGCATTGATATAGATTTCCTAATGAGTTTATTAGTCATTGTCTTTCAACAACGTTCTTTGTTATATAAAATTAGGATTTCTGTTCCCACTTTAATCTACGCACATTGCACCCAAATCTTTACTACTTCTTAATGTAAATTATCCTGCCAGATGCCATGTGGTGTATGGGTGATTTAGTGTGGACTGTTAAGCAGGCTGTACATATTTTGGGCATTGAGGAGTCGTGGAAATCCAGCTGTATGCTGTTTTAGAGGAACTCCAAAACTGGCAAAATTGCTTTTCGAGGTGCGTGCCAAACGTGAATAACTTCTTCAGCTTCCATGCAGATTAGACCTTTAACAATCGCCAAACTTATTTGTGAAAAATGGAAAACTCCACCTTTGGATGTCCCAATATTGCTATTACCTATGCCACCACTACTGAAATTAATAATGCTGCAGCTTTTAAGATTGGTATGGATGAAAAATTCAGCACCAACCTTAAATCCATTTGTGAGATGTCTGATGCCTCATTCAGGCAACTTGTAGGAAGTCTGTGGAAAAGCAGTCAGAGTAACTCTTGCAGTCAGGCCTGGATAAGAATTGATGACTTTGGAGGAACACATCCAGGAGGCTGGTGGACGCAGCTCTGGATGATGGTCACTGTGGCCAGTAGAACCCAGAAGTACAAATGTTTATTTAAACCTGCTTCAGAAAAAATATAAACTTTTGGGCACACAGTGATCCTCAAGAAAAATCACACGCCTGTTCAGATGGCCAATTGTTGTGATCTGTAATTAACATAGTAACATAATTAATGAGGTTGAAAAGAGGCAAAATGCCCATCGGGTTCAACCTGTATTGTGTATTAAGCTGTGCACACTATAATGTACCTGCTGTAATGGATTAGTACCAATTAACTATAATTCGTATCACTTCCAGATATTTAATATCAATATATTAAATGCTATAGCCTTGGATACCTTTTTTAGTTAGAAATTTGTCCAATCCGTTTTTAAGTGCATTTAGAGTCCGCCATTATCACTTTCTCGGGCAGGGAGTTGTATATCTTTATTGCCCTTACTGTGAAGAACCCTTTCCTATGTTGTGTACAGAATTTTCTCTCCTCTAGCCTCAGAGTGCCCACGTGTCCTACACAGAGTTCTTTAAATAAACAAATCCCCTGCTAACTCCTTATAATGACCCTTTATATATTAATAATGTCTCCTCTTAGACGCCTCTTTTCTAGTGTATACATATTTAACATGGTACGTCTTTCCTTGTACTCCAGTGCCTTTAATCAATTTACTAGCTCGTCTTTGAACGCTTTAGAGTTCCGCAATTTTTGTTGTTGTTAATATGGTGCCCAAAATTGAACACAATATTCCAGGTGTGGACGTACCAAAGAATTGTACAGCAGAAGGATTACATCCTCGTCCCTTGTCTCAATACCCTGTTTTATGCACGCAAACACCTTAGTTGCTTCCTTTGCTGCATTTGACATTGTGCACTGTTATTAAGCCTATTATCTATGAGCTCCCTCAAATCTTTTTCCACTACGGTTACCCCTATATTTTCCCTATTTAATGTGTAGGATGCAAGTATGTTTTTATCCCAAAATGCATAACTTTGCATTTTTCTATATTGAACCTCATTCTCCATTTACACGCCCAGGTTTCAAGTTTAAATCATTCTGTAGAGACTCCACATCGATTTCCGAATTAATTATCTTACACAGTTTAGTTTCATCTGCAAATATTGATACTGTGCTTTCCAGACCTATTCCTAGATCATTAATAAATATATTGAAGAGTAGCGGGCCGAGTGCGGACCCTTGTGGTATTCCGGTGACTACTGGTGCCCAGCTCGAGAACATCCCATTGACCACTACTCGTACCCTGTTATCCAGAAATTACTTATCCATGTACAAATAGTATTTCCTAGGCCAAGCTTCCTTAATTTGATCAGTCTCCTGTGAGGCACTGTATCGAAGGCTTTCTAAATAGACCACACACACTGCTTTCCCTGGTCAAGATTAACACTCACTTCCTCGTAGAAGCTAATTAAGTTAGTTTGACATGATCTTTCCCTCACAAACCCATGCTGACTCTTGCTAATAATCTTCGTAGTCTGCAGATAATCCTCTATGCTATCCCTCAAAATTCCTTCCAATATTTTACCCACTATAGAGGTCAAACTAACCGGTCTATAGTTACCAGGGTGGTTTTTGGTTCCCTTTTTTAAATAATAGCACTAACTCGGCTATACGCCAATGCTTCGGTACGATGCCTGATGTAATTGAACTATAGAAAATAAAAGTATAGGGGTCTTGCTAGCTGTGACCTAAGTTCCATAATAACCCTCATGTGAAAACCATCTGGGCCAGGTGACTTATTAATCTTTATGTTGCTTAGTCTCTCCAGGACTACTTCCTCACTTAAAAAGCATCTAGCCAAGAGTCATTGCCTTCACTGTCGTTCTGCACTACTATCACCGTCTGATCCTCCTTGGTGTACACTGATGAAAAAAAATTGAGTATTTCCGCTTTTATTTTGTCATTGTTTATCCAGAATCCCAGCTCCTCTTTTAATGGGCCTACGTTCTCCTTTTTTAACCTTTTTACTGTTTATGTATTTATAAAACTTTTTAGGATTGGTTTTACTCTCTATAGTGATTTGCTTTTCGTTTACAATTTTAGCTGCTCTTATTACTTTTTTGCATCTTTTATTGCATTCCTTGTAGTACTGGAATGACTCCCCCCCCCCCCCCATTAGATTTAAATTTTTAGCCATTTCCTCTTTGACCCCCTTATTAACCACTTGACCTGGTCGCACAGGATGTGACCAGTCAGATAAAGTGTTAGCAGCGGCAGGGAAAGGAAACTTCCCTCCGCTGCTGCTCACAGAGGAACTGGAAGGTCCCTCTGCCTACCTGCAACTCTCCCCTACTGATTGCCTTGCTGCCTATCACTGCTGATCGGTCAGCACGGCAAGACTCCCCTCTCAGTATATTGAAGTTAGCTTTTCTAAAGTTTAGTGTTTTGGTTGATCCCTTATAGCGGTTTCTTGAAAATGATGTCGAATGTGATCATATAGTGATCACTGTTTTCCAGGGTCTCCCAGGTCCTGAATAGTTTTACCTCTAGTTGGGTCCTCGACTAATTGAGACAAGTAGTGATCCTTTAACTTATTTAAGAACCTGTTGCCCCTAGCTTTTACACATGAATCGTTACTCCAATTTATATCAGGATAGTTAAAATCCTCTCTCACTAGGATGTCCCCCATTCCCGCAGCTTTTTCCATTTGCTGCAAGAGTTGTTCCTCCTCATGTATGATAATATCTGGCTGTTTGAAGCACGTGCCTATGACTAGTTTTTTTACTTCAATGACTCCGCTTGTGCTCTCAACCCATAGCGACTCCACGTTATCTCCAGTCCCCTCGTAAATAACCTCTTAAGTATGGTTTTAGAGATGGTTTAACATAGAGACATACCCCTCCTCCCATTTTGGTAGCCCTATCCCTCTGAAAAGGGAATATCCCTTCAAATTTGCAACCCAGTCATGAGTTGTCCCACCATGTTTCTGTAAGGTCTATAATTTCATACTGATTCTTAGACACAAGCTATTCAAATTCCCCCATTTTACCTGATAGGCTTCTTGCGTTCGCAAGCATACATTTTAGCTTATTATATTTCCCTTGCCCGTTTGTTTTAATGGCATCATATCATTATTTACAAGCGCCTTTCTAGAATTACTCTTACTGACTGTTATTCTCTTCCCTCCCTTTCCACCCCATCATACTTAATTCAGCAATCCTTAGTACTATCTCTGTTTGACCTATTAAGTCTTTCTAAACTTCCACCCCCTATGTAAGTATTTTCTCTTGTGCTATGTACGTAATTTTCTATATACTGTACTGATGAATCATAATCGTCATTAGGTAATAATTTGGGAATACCTTGGGCAATACCTGTGTCAGTACCCATGTAAATACCCTTGCCGGCTGATCTTTCCCTCCTCCCTACTCCACCCCTATTTTGTTCACTACCCCCATCCTTACTGTTCTCTCTGTTTGACCTGTAGTTTCTAACTAAACCCTGCCCCAGGCTCTTAGTTTAAAATCTCCTCCAACCTTCTAACCATCCTGCCCACCAGCTCCACAACCCCCCTCCTCATTCAGGTGCAATCCATCGCGACAAAAAAGATGGCGCCTGACTGAAGTCCGCCCAATGTTCCAAGAAAACAAACCCTCTTTCCTACACCTGTCTCTAAGCCACACATTTACCTCCTTAATCTTCCTCTGCCTCCCTGGGCTAACGTGTGGCACAGGTAATATTTAGGAGAATACTACCTTAGTTTCTGGCCTAATTACCTATAGTCATTCTTAAGGACATCCCACCTACCACTAACTTTGTTGTTGGTGTCGACATGCACCAAGACCGCCGGGTCGTTTCCAGCCCCTCCCAACAATCTATCTACCCGGTCCGCGCTGTGCCGCACCCGGGAGACAACAGACTGTACGGTGATCACGGTCCCGGTAGCAGATTGCCTGTCTGTCTTCCAGATAATAGAATCCCCTACAACCACAATCTGACTAGGTACCTCATTATCTTTTTTTTTTTTTTCTCTACCCCCATCTGTATCGGAGGGACTGCTCCTCTTGTTGCTAGAGGGAACAGTCTCCTCCGGCACTGTCATTTCCTCACTGCCATCCTCAGAATCTGCATCCAGTCGGGCGAATTTGTTGGGGTTTTGCAGATCAGAGATGTCCTGTCCCCCCCTCTTCTTCCTTCTGTGACCCAGCTGTCTACCTGTTCATCCTCATCTACCGCAACTCCTCCGCCGTTTTTTCTAAGCTTTTCTCAAGATTGTGAATATCCCCCAGTCTTGCAATGGTTTGCTCTAGATCAGTTACCTGGGCTTCCAGGGCAACCGTTCGCACACATCTCGTGCATATGTATTCACATTGGGACGGTTGCTCCAGGTGCACGTACATCTTGCACGACATGCACTGAGTGAGATTCTCAATCATGGCCCCACTGTTACCTTCAGAATGCAATACAGACTATGCAATATACTATGGCACTTTAGCGTAGCTGTGAAAAGAAACAATATTCAATAACAGAACAGTAGTTGATACAATGGGGCAGATGTATTAACCTGGAGAAGGCATAAGGAAGTGATAAACCAGTGATATGTGCAAGGTGATAAAGGCACCAGCCAATCAGATCCTAACTGTTAATTTACATATTGTAGCTGATTGGCTTGTGCCTTTGTCACCTTGCACATATCACTGGTTTATCACTTCCTTATGCCTTCTCCAGGTTAATACATCTGCCCCATAGTGTGATAGTGAATTAATGCAAAACAGTCAATTCAGTAATGATGATGATACTTGTGTGTCCAGGAAGAGTCAGGACCTTCTGCAGCAGCACCTGCTCACTGGTCCCGGCTTCCCCTATGTTGGCTCCGTCCAGCTACTCACGGCACCTTGTCTCCTTCTCCAAACGTTTACAGCGTCACCTCCAGCCTCAAAAGAAAGAAAAAAAAAAACACACTCCCCACTCCAGTGGGTAAGCAACTCACCAGTACACGCTTACCCCCACTCCTGTGCTCAGATGCTCCTCACATACACCCGGAGCATCAGTTGTCTCTCTACTGCTGCCTGCACCTCACTGCAAGTAAATGAGCTCCTATACACACACAGAGTGGCAGCTCTTGCACCTGCTGCCCGCTCCTTTCAGTAGTTGTGCTCTCCTTCACACACACACGCACAGCAGCCTTCTCCGCTCCCTCACCCACTCCAGTCCCCTTGCTCCGCTTCCTCACTCACACACACCTTACACAGAGCGGCTGCTGCGCACCGTCCCACTCTCCTTGCCTCTCTCCCGGCCGGCGGCTTCTGCTTCCAGTCTTCTCCCTGCTCGTCGGTGCGACCGTCAGCCCACGTGTGATCCGGCTACAGCTGTCTCATTGGTTAATGATTTAACAGTATGGACATCAAGGGGGATATTCTATTGTTAGGAAAAAACAGACACCCAACTGACTTTTCAAACATTTGAATTCTTCCCCCCCCCTTCCCAAGATCTGCTGATCCCCATTACTTATTCTTTTGAGGCACACACTTTGGTTTGAGCACATTGTTAAAATATGGCACTGATGCCTAATTGGATTCGCGATTCCAAAAATTCTGCCTGGTTCCCCCTCGGGCTGGTCTTCCTGGGTCTGCAGTTTGACATTAGTTGGTGTTCAAGATGACATGGCATCTTTACATACATTTTTCAGCTGTTGATTGACTAAGATACATGTCTGTGTAGTTCTAAATCAGTCCTGGGAAATGTGGTCAGAATGTTCCCCTTCACGTTCTTTTCCTCTAGAAATGGAATAAGTGCTACCATGGTTTGATGGGTTATTAGATCACCCTGTCTCCAAGAAGGAGTCTGCCACTCCTCTGGTAGCTGCGAGCTGATGGTGCCATCCGTTGCTGTTATGCATTTTAAAATTGTGAAGAGATGCCAGCCTTCACTGTTTCAGAATCTGTGGTCACCAGTGCAAGCAAAGTTCTAAATAAATGCCTTAGGATTTACAGCAGTTCTAAACTCTCTCTAGTTTAGGGTCAACTTCTTCTTTTGTAGGGAAAAACTTATTTGGACTCAAACACCATTGCACTGGCTCACCTCAACCATAAGGGAGGCACAGCGATTTCCCTTGCATTGATAAAAACCAGCAGAACCGTGTGCTGGAAAGAATATGTATGTACATGTATGATATTCTGTATGTACACTAGATGTAAGGACAGGCCCTGCGTCCAAATATATCATTGCCAGGTTCAGTCACAGTTGTGATGATGACTTGCAAGGAACAGGTTTTCTTACTGCAATGTGATGGCCCAGTCTACCAAATCGGTGAGCGCCTCCTTGGCAGTAGAGTGCATGGGTTAGGCCGGGCAGCAGTACTGGGCAGTCATCTGGTCTTCATACACTTTAGAAAATTTTAAGATTGCGCTTTAAGCCCAAAACTGGTGTTTATCTGCAAACACATGCTGTGTTCCCCACAGGATAAGAAAGAAATAAGGAGAGATATAGGGATATAGGTAGAGAGAGAGACAGACGATGTCGGACTGGGACATAAAGGGCCCACTGGGGGAATGAAGTTGTAGGGGCCCATACTTAGGGGTGTGGCCAGCCTCCACAGAGGCTTGAAATACAAATTAGTTTAGTGCAGTGTAATGCAACATATCTACCATGTATACAGGTTGAGTATCCCTTATCCAAAATGCTTGGGACCAGAGGTATTTTGGATATGGGATTTTTCCGTATTTTGGAATAATTGCATACCATAATGAGATATCATGGTGATGGGACCCAAGTCTAAGCACAGAATACATTTATGTTTCATATACACCTTATACACACAGCCTGAAGGTAATTGTAGCCAATATTTTTTTATAACTGTGTGCATTAAACAAAGCGTGTGTACATTCACACAATTCATTTATGTTTCACATACACCTTATACACACAGCCTGAAGGTCATTTAATACAATATTTCTCTAACGTCCTAGTGGATGCTGGGGACTCCGTCAGGACCATGGGGATTAGCGGCTCCGCAGGAGACAGGGCACAAAAATAAAGCTTTAGGATCAGGTGGTGTGCACTGGCTCCTCCCCCTATGACCCTCCTCCAAGCCTCAGTTAGGTTTTTGTGCCCGTCCGAGCAGGGTGCAATCTAGGTGGCTCTCCTAAAGAGCTGCTTAGAAAAAGTTTTTAGGTTTTTTATTTTCAGTGAGTCCTGCTGGCAACAGGCTCACTGCATCGAGGGACTTAGGGGAGAGAAGTCAACTCACCTGCGTGCAGGATGGATTGGCTTCTTAGGCTACTGGACACCATTAGCTCCAGAGGGATCGAACACAGGCCCAGCCATGGAGTCCGGTCCCGGAGCCGCGCCGCCGACCCCCCTTGCAGATGCCGAAGATGGAAGAGGTCCAGAAGCAGGCGGCAGAAGACTTTTCAGTCTTCCTGAGGTAGCGCACAGCACTGCAGCTGTGCGCCATTGTTGTCAGCACACTTCACACAGCGGTCACGGAGGGTGCAGGGCGCTGGGGGGGCGCCCTGGGCAGCAATGTATAATACCTTTTTATGGCTAAAAAATACATCACATATAGCCCTTGAGGCTATATGGATGTATTTAACCCCTGCCAGATCTCACAAACTCCGGAGAAGAGCCCGCCGAAATAGGGGGCGGGGCTTATTCTCCTCAGCACACAGCGCCATTTTCCTGCTCAGCTCCGCTGTGAGGAAGGCTCCCAGGGCTCTCCCCTGCACTGCACTACAGAAACAGGGTAAAACAGAGAGGGGGGGCACTTTTTTTGGCGATATTACTATATTTAAGCTGCTATAAGGATACAACACTTATATAGGGTTGTTCCCATATATATTATAGCGCTTGGGTGTGTGCTGGCAAACTCTCCCTCTGTCTCCCCAAAGGGCTAGTGGGGTCCTGTCTTCAATAGAGCATTCCCTGTGTGTCTGCTGTGTGTCGGTACGTGTGTGTCGACATGTATGAGGACGATGTTGGTGTGGAGGCAGAGCAATTGCCGGTAATGGTGATGTCACCCCCCAGGGAGTCGACACCGGAATGGATGGCTTTGTTTATGGAATTACGTGATAATGTCAGCACATTACAAAAATCAGTTGACGACATGAGACGGCCGGAAAACCAGTTAGTACCTGCCCAGGCGTCTCAGACACCGTCAGGGGCTGTAAAACGCCCTTTACCTCAGTCGGTCGACACAGACCCAGACACGGACACTGAATCTAGTGTCGACGGTGAAGAAACAAACGTATTTTCCAGTAGGGCCACACGTTATATGATCACGGCAATGAAGGAGGCTTTGCATATCTCTGATGCTACAAGTACCACAAAAAGGGGTATTATGTGGGGGGTGAAAAAACTACCTGTAGTTTCTCTAACGTCCTAGTGGATGCTGGGACTCCGTCAGGACCAGGGGGAATAGCGGGCTCCGCAGGAGACAGGGCACATCTAAAAAAGCTTTTAGGTCACATGGTGCGTACTGGCTCCTCCCCCTATGACCCTCCTCCAAGCCTCAGTTAGGTTTTTGTGCCCGTCCGAGAGGGTGCAATCTAGGTGGCTCTCCTAAAGAGCTGTTTAGAAAAGTTTTTTTTTAGGTTTCAATCTCAGTGATTCCTGCTGGCAACAGGATCACTGCATCGAGGGACTTAGGGGAGAGATTTCCAACTCACCTGCGTGCAGGATGGATTGGAGTCTTAGGCTACTGGACACTTAGCTCCAGAGGGAGTCGGAACACAGGTCAGCCTGGGGTTCGTCCCGGAGCCGCGCCGCCGATCCCCCTTACAGACGCTGAAGAGACGGCAGAACGGAGGTCCGGAAAGCAGGCGGCAGAAGACTCCTTAGTCTTCTTGAAGGTAGCGCACAGCACGGCAGCTGTGCGCCATTGTTGTCACACGGCTCACTGACTCAGTCACGGAGGGTGCAGGGCGCTGCTGGGGGCGCCCTGGGCAGCAATATAATTACCTTTAGTGGCAAAATAAATACATCACATATAGCCATTAAGGCTATATGTATGTATTTTAACCCAGGCCAGTTTCTTAAAAACCGGGGAAAAGCCCGCCGAAAAAGGGGCGGAGCTTATTCTCCTCAGCACTCAGCGCCATTTTCCTGCTCAGCTCCGCTGGTGAGGAAGGCTCCCAGGTCTCTCCCCTGCACTGCACTACAGAAACAGGGTAACAAAGAGAAGGGGGGCATAAATTGGCGATATTTATATATTAAGAGCGCATATATAGTAAACAACACCTTCTAGGGTTGTTTATATACATTTATAGCGCTTTTGGTGTGTGCTGGCAAACTCTCCCTCTGTCTCCCCAAAGGGCTAGGGGGTCCTGTCTTCGATTAGAGCATTCCCTGTGTGGCTGCTGTGTGTCGGTACGTGTGTGTCGACATGTATGAGGACGATGTTGGTGTGGAGGCAGAGCAATTGCCGATGATGGTAATGTCACCCCCTAGGGAGTCGACACCGGAATGGATGGCTTTAGTTATGGAATTACGTGATAATGTCAGCACATTACAAAAGTCAGTTGACGAAATAAGACGCCCGGCAAACCAGTTAGTACCGGTTCAGGCGTCTCAGACACCGTCAGGGGCTGTAAAACGTCCTTTACCTCAGTCAGTCGACACGGGTACCGACACAGATGAATCTAGTGTCGACGGTGAAGAAACAAACGTATTTTCCAATAGGGCCACACGTTATATGATCACGGCAATGAAGGAGGCTTTGCAGATCTCTGATACTGCTGGTACCTCAAAAAGGGGTATTATGTGGGGGGTGAAAAAACTACCTGTATTTTTTCCAGAATCAGAGGAATTGAATGACGTGTGTGATGAAGCGTGGGTTAACCCCGATAGAAAACTGCTAATTTCCAAGAAGTTATTGGCATTATACCCTTTCCCACCAGAGGTTAGGGCGCGCTGGGAAACACCCCCTAGGGTGGATAAGGCGCTCACACGTTTATCAAAGCAAGTGGCGTTGCCGTCTCCTGATACGGCCGCCCTCAAGGATCCAGCAGATAGGAGGCTGGAAACTACACTGAAGAGTATATACACACATACTGGTGTTATACTGCGACCGGCAATAGCCTCAGCCTGGATGTGCAGTGCTGGGGTAGTGTGGTTGGATTCTCTGACTGAAAATATTGATACCCTGGATAGGGACAGTATTTTATTGACTCTAGAGCAATTAAAGGATGCTTTCCTTTATATGCGAGATGCTCAGAGGGATGTTTGTACTCTAGCATCAAGAGTAAGCGCGATGTCCATATCTGCCAGAAGAAGTTTATGGACGCGACAGTGGTCAGGTGATGCGGATTCCAAGAGGCATATGGAAGTATTGCCATTTAAAGGAGAGGAATTGTTTGGGGTCGGTCTTTCGGACCTGGTGGCCACGGCAACTGCCGGCAAATCCACTTTTTTACCTCAGACCCCCTCCCAACAGAAAAAGACACCGTCTTTTCAGCCGCAGTCCTTTCGCTCCTATAAAAAGCGACCAAAAGGACAGTCTTATCTGCCGCGAGGCAGAGGAAAGGGTAAGAAAGGGCAGCAAGCAGCCCCTGCCCAGGAACAGAAGCCCGCCCCGGCTTCTACAAAGCCATCAGCATGACGCTGGGGCTTTACAAGCGGACTCAGGAACGGTGGGGGGTCGACTCAAGATTTTCAGCAATCAATGGGTTCACTCACAAGTGGACCCGTGGGTCCTGCAGATAGTATCTCAGGGTTACATGCTGGAGTTCGAAAGGTCTCCCCCTCGCCGGTTCCTAAAGTCTGCTTTACCAACGTCTCCCTCAGAAAGGACGTCGGTTTTGGAAGCCATTCACAAGCTGTATTCTCAGCAGGTGATAGTCAAGGTACCCCTCCTACAACAGGGAAAGGGGTATTATTCCACACTATTTGTGGTACCGAAACCGGACGGTTCGGTAAGGCCTATTCTAAATCTGAAATCCTTGAACCTGTACATAAAGAAATTCAAGTTCAAGATGGAGTCACTCAGAGCAGTGATAGCGAATCTGGAAGAAGGAGACTTCATGGTGTCCTTGGACATAAAAGATGCTTATCTACATGTCCCGATTTACCCCTCACACCAAGGGTATCTCAGGTTCGTGATACAAGACTGTCATTATCAGTTTCAAACGCTGCCGTTTGGGTTGTCCACGGCCCCTCGGGTCTTTACCAAGGTAATGACCGAAATGATGGTTCTTCTACGAAGAAAAGGCGTATTAATTATCCCTTACTTGGACGATCTCCTGATAAGGGCAAAGTCCAGAGAACAGCTGGAAGTCGGTGTAGCGCTAACACAAGTAGTGCTTCAGCAACACGGGTGGATTCTAAATCTTCCAAAATCTCAATTGACCCCGACAACACATCTGCTGTTCCTGGGCATGATTCTGGACACGGTTCAGAAAAAGGTATTTCTCCCGGAAGAGAAAGCAAGGGAGTTATCCGAACTTGTCAAGAACCTCCTAAAACCAGGAACTGTGTCAGTACATCAATGCACAAGAGTCCTGGGAAAGATGGTGGCTTCGTACGAAGCGATTCCATTCGGCAGATTCCATGCACGAACATTTCAGTGGGATCTGCTGGACAAATGGTCCGGATCGCATCTGCACATGCATCAACGGATAACACTGTCACCGAGAACAAGGTTGTCTCTCCTGTGGTGGTTGCAGACTGCCCATCTGTTAGTGGGCCGCAGATTCGGCATACAGGACTGGGTCCTGGTGACTACGGATGCCAGCCTACGAGGTTGGGGAGCAGTCACAAAGGGAAGAAACTTCCAGGGCGTGTGGTCAAACCTGGAGACGTCTCTTCACATAAATATACTGGAGCTAAGAGCGATCTACAATGCTCTAAGCCTGGCAAAATCGCTGCTTCAGGGTCAGCCGGTGTTGATCCAGTCCGACAACATCACGGCAGTCGCCCACGTAAACCGACAAGGCGGCACGAGAAGCAGGAGTGCAATGGCAGAAGCTGCAAGGATTCTGCGCTGGGCGGAGAATCATGTCGTAGCACTGTCAGCAGTGTTCATCCCGGGAGTGGACAACTGGGAAGCAGATTTCCTCAGCAGACACGACCTTCACCCGGGAGAGTGGGGACTTCATCCAGAAGTTTTCCACATGATTGTGAACCGTTGGGAAAAACCAAAGGTGGACATGATGGCGTCTCGCCTCAACAAAAAATTGGACAGGTATTGCGCCAGGTCAAGAGACCCTCAGGCAATAGCTGTGGACGCTCTGGTAACACCGTGGGTGTACCAGTCAGTGTATGTGTTCCCTCCTCTGCCTCTCATACCAAAGGTACTGAGAATTATACGGAAAAGAGGAGTAAGAACAATACTGGTAGCTCCGGACTGGCCAAGAAGAACTTGGTATCCGGAACTTCAAGAGATGCTCACGGAGGATCCGTGGCCTCTACCTCTAAGAAGGGATCTGCTTCAGCAGGGACCTTGTATGTTCCAAGACTTACCGCGGCTGCGTTTGACGGCATGGCGGTTGAACGCCGGATTCTAAAAGAGAAGGGCATTCCTGAGGAAGTTATTCCTACTTTAATTAAAGCCAGGAAAGAAGTGACCGCACAACATTATCACCGCATTTGGAGAAAATATGTTGCGTGGTGTGAGGCCAAGAAGGCTCCAACGGAAGAATTTCAATTGGGTCGATTCTTACATTTCCTGCAAGCAGGATTGTCTATGGGCCTCAAATTGGGGTCCATTAAAGTTCAAATTTCGGCCTTATCAATTTTCTTCCAGAAGGAATTGGCGTCAGTGCCTGAAGTACAAACTTTTGTCAAAGGTGTACTACATATACAACCCCCAATAGTGCCTCCAGTGGCACCGTGGGATTTGAACGTGGTTCTAAATTTTCTCAAATCTCATTGGTTTGAGCCTTTAAAATCGGTAGATTTAAAATACCTTACATGGAAGGTAACCATGCTGTTGGCCCTGGCTTCAGCCAGGAGAGTTTCGGAGTTGGCAGCTTTGTCATACAAAAGCCCATATCTGATATTCCATTCGGACAGGGCAGAATTGAGGACACGTCCTCAATTTCTCCCTAAGGTGGTTTCGGCATTTCACTTGAACCAGCCTATTGTGGTGCCTGCGGCTACTAGCGACTTGGAGGACTCCAAGTTACTGGACGTTGTCAGAGCATTAAAAATATATATTTCAAGGACAGCTGGAGTCAGAAAATCTGACTCGTTGTTTACATTGTATGCACCCAACAAGTTGGGTGCTCCTGCGTCTAAACAGACGATTGCACGTTGGATATGTAGTACAATCCAACTTGCACATTCTGTGGCAGGCCTGCCACAGCCTAAATCTGTAAAGGCCCATTCCACAAGGAAAGTGGGCTCATCCTGGGCGGCTGCCCGAGGAGTCTCGGCATTACAACTTTGCCGAGCAGCTACGTGGTCAGGGGAGAACACGTTTGTAAAATTTTACAAATTTGATACTCTGGCTAAAGAGGACCTGGAGTTCTCTCATTCGGTGCTGCAGAGTCATCCGCACTCTCCCGCCCGTTTGGGAGCTTTGGTATAATCCCCATGGTCCTGACGGAGTCCCAGCATCCACTAGGACGTTAGAGAAAATAAGAATTTACTTACCGATAATTCTATTTCTCATAGTCCGTAGTGGATGCTGGGCGCCCATCCCAAGTGCGGATTGTCTGCAATGCTTGTACATAGTTATTGTTACAAAAATCGGGTTATTACTGTTGTTGTGAGCCATCTGTTCAGAGGCTACTTCGTTTGTGTTATCATACTGTTAACTGGGTTCAGATCACAAGTTGTACGGTGTGATTGGTGTGGCTGGTATGAGTCTTACCCGGGATTCAAGATCCTTCCTTATTGTGTACGCTCGTCCGGGCACAGTACCTAACTGAGGCTTGGAGGAGGGACATAGGGGGAGGAGCCAGTACGCACCATGTGACCTAAAAGCTTTTTTAGATGTGCCCTGTCTCCTGCGGAGCCCGCTATTCCCCATGGTCCTGACGGAGTCCCAGCATCCACTACGGACTATGAGAAATAGAATTATCGGTAAGTAAATTCTTATTTTTTCCTGAATCAGAGGAATTGAATGATGTATGTGATGAACCGTGGGTTAACCCAGATAGAAAAGTGCTAATTTCAAAAAAGTTATTGGCATTATACCCTTTCCCGCCAGAGGTTAGGGCGCGCTGGGAAACACCCCCTAAGGTGGATAAGGCGCTCACACGCTTATCAAAACAAGTGGCGTTACCGTCTCCTGATACGGCCGCCCTCAAGGATCCAGCTGATAGGAGGCTGGAAACTACCCTAAAAAGTATATACACACATACTGGTGTTATACTGCGACCAGCCATCGCCTCAGCCTGGATGTGCAGTGCTGGGGTGGTCTGGTCGCATTCCCTGACTGAAAATATTGATACCCTGGATAGGGACAGTATTTTACAGACTTTAGAGCAATTAAAGGATGCTTTTCTTTATATGCGAGATGCTCAGAGGGATATTTGCACTCTGGCATCGAGAGTAAGTGCGATGTCCATATCTGCCAGAAGAAGTGTATGGACACGACAGTGGTCAGGTGATGCGGATTCCAAACGGCATATGGAAGTATTGCCGTATAAAGGGGAGGAATTATTTGGCGTCGGTCTATCGGAGTTGGTGGCCACGGCAACTGCCGGGAAATCCACCTTTTTACCTCAGACCCCCTCCCAACAGAAAAAGACACCGTCTTTTCAGCCGCAGTCCTTTCGGTCCTATAAGAAGCGGGCAAAAGGACAGTCATATCTGCCCCGAGGCAGAGGAAAGGGTAAGAGAGGGCAGCAAGCGGCTCCTTCCCAGGAACAGAAGCCCTCCGCGGGTTCTGCAAAGCCCTCAGCATGACGCTGGGGCTTTACAAGCGGACTCAGGAACGGTGGGGGGTCGACTCAAGAATTTCAGCGCGCAGTGGGCTTGCTCACAGGTGGACCCCTGGATCCTGCAGGTAGTATCTCAGGGTTACAGGTTGGAATTCGAGAAGTCTCCCCATCGCCGGTTCCTAAAGTCTGCTTTGCCAACGTCTCCCTCAGACAGGGCGACGGTATTGGAAGCCATTCACAAGCTGTTTTCTCAGCAGGTGATAGTCAAGGTACCCCTCCTACAACAGGAAAAGGGGTATTACTCCACGCTATTTGTGGTACCGAAGCCGGACGGCTCGGTAAGACCTATTTTAAATCTGAAATCTTTGAACCTGTACATACAAAAATTCAAGTTCAAGATGGAATCACTCAGAGCAGTGATAGCGAATCTGGAAGAAGGGGACTTTATGGTGTCCCTGGACATAAAAGATGCTTACCTGCATGTCCCAATTTGCCCTTCACATCAAGGGTACCTCAGGTTCGTGGTGCAAAACTGTCATTATCAGTTTCAGACGCTGCCGTTTGGATTGTCCACGGCACCTCGGGTCTTTACCAAGGTAATGGCCGAAATGATGATTCTTCTGCGAAGAAGAGGCGTATTAATTATCCCTTACTTGGACGATCTCCTGATAAGGGCAAGGTCCAGAGAACAGCTGGAGGACGGAGTAGCACTAACCCAAGTAGTGCTGCAACAACACGGGTGGATTCTGAATTTTCCAAAATCTCAGTTGACCCCGACAACACGTCTGCTGTTCCTGGGAATGATTCTGGACACGGTTCAGAAAAAGGTGTTTCTTCCGGAGGAGAAAGCCAAGGAGTTATCCGAACTTGTCAGGAACCTCCTAAAACCAGGAAAAGTGTCTGTGCATCAATGCACAAGAGTCCTGGGAAAGATGGTGGCTTCTTACGAAGCAATCCCATTCGGCAGATTCCACGCACGAACTTTTCAGTGGGATCTGCTGGACAAATGGTCCGGATCGCATCTGCAGATGCATCAGCGGATAACCTTATCGCCACGGACAAGGGTGTCTCTTCTGTGGTGGTTGCAGAGTGCTCATCTGTTAGAAGGCCGCAGATTCGACATACAGGACTGGGTCCTGGTGACCACGGATGCCAGTCTGAGAGGCTGGGGAGCGGTCACACAGGGAAGAAACTTCCAGGGAGTATGGTCAAGCCTGGAGATGTCTCTTCACATAAATATACTGGAGCTAAGAGCGATTTACAATGCTCTAAGCCTGGCAAAACCCCTGCTTCAGGGTCAGCCGGTGTTGATCCAGTCGGACAACATCACGGCAGTCGCCCACGTAAACAGACAGGGCGGCACAAGAAGCAGGAGAGCAATGGCAGAAGCTGCAAGGATTCTTCGCTGGGCGGAAGATCATGTGATAGCACTGTCAGCAGTGTTCATTCCGGGAGTGGACAACTGGGAAGCAGACTTCCTCAGCAGACACGATCTACACCCGGGAGAGTGGGGACTTCATCCAGAAGTCTTCCACATGATTGTGAACCGTTGGGAAAAACCAAAGGTGGATATGATGGCGTCTCGCCTCAACAAAAAACTGGACAGGTATTGCGCCAGGTCAAGAGACCCTCAGGCAATAGCTGTGGACGCTCTGGTAACACCGTGGGTGTTCCAGTCAGTGTATGTGTTTCCTCCTCTGCCTCTCATACCCAAAGTACTGAGAATTATACGGCAAAGGGGAGTAAGAACGATACTCGTGGCTCCGGATTGGCCAAGAAGAACTTGGTACCCGGAACTTCAGGAGATGCTCACGGAAAATCCGTGGCCTCTACCTCTAAGACGGGACCTGATTCAGCAGGGACCGTGTCTATTCCAAGACTTACCGCGGCTGCGTTTGACGGCGTGGCGGTTGAACGCCGAATTCTAAGGGAAAAAGGCATTCCAGAAGAGGTCATTCCTACACTGGTTAAAGACAGGAAGGAGGTGACTGCACAACATTATCACCGCATTTGGAGAAAATATGTTGCGTGGTGTGAGGCCAGGAAGGCCCCCACGGAGGAATTTCAATTGGGTCGATTCCTACATTTCCTGCTAACAGGATTGTCTATGGGCCTCAAGTTGGGGTCCATTAAGGTTCAAATTTCGGCCCTGTCGATTTTCTTCCAGAAAGAATTGGCTTCAGTTCCTGAAGTCCAGACTTTTGTAAAAGGAGTACTACATATACAGCCCCCGGTTGTGCCCCCAGTGGCTCCGTGGGACCTTAATGTAGTTTTGGATTTTCTCAAATCCCATTGGTTTGAGCCACTCAAATCGGCGGATTTGAAATATCTTACATGGAAAGTAACCATGCTACTGGCCCTGGCTTCAGCCAGGAGAGTGTCAGAATTGGCGGCTTTATCGTATAAAAGCCCATATCTGATTTTCCATTCGGACAGGGCAGAACTGCGGACGCGTCCTCATTTTCTGCCTAAGGTGGTGTCAGCGTTTCACCTGAACCAGCCTATTGTGGTGCCTGCGGCTACTAGCGATTTGGAGGATTCCAAGTTGCTGGACGTTGTCAGGGCATTGAAAATATATATTTCAAGGACGGCTGGAGTCAGAAAATCTGACTCGCTGTTTATACTGTATGCACCCAACAAGCTGGGTGCTCCTGCTTCTAAGCAGACGATTGCTCGTTGGATTTGTAGCACAATTCAACTTGCACATTCTGTGGCAGGCCTGCCACAGCCTAAATCTGTCAAGGCCCATTCGACAAGGAAGGTGGGCTCATCCTGGGCGGCTGCCCGAGGGGTCTCGGCATTACAACTCTGCCGAGCAGCTACGTGGTCGGGGGAGAACACGTTTGTAAAATTCTACAAATTTGATACCCTGGCTAAAGAGGACCTGGAGTTCTCTCATTCGGTGCTGCAGAGTCATCCGCACTCTCCCGCCCGTTTGGGAGCTTTGGTATAATCCCCATGGTCCTGACGGAGTCCCCAGCATCCACTAGGACGTTAGAGAAAATAAGATTTTACTTACCGATAAATCTATTTCTCGTAGTCCGTAGTGGATGCTGGGCGCCCATCCCAAGTGCGGATTGTCTGCAATACTTGTACATAGTTATTGTTACAAAAAAATCGGGTTGTTCTTGTTGTGAGCCGTCTGTTCAGAGGCTCCTACGTTGTCATACTGTTAACTGGGTTCAGATCACAAGTTGTACGGTGTGATTGGTGTGGCTGGTATGCGTCTTACCCGGGATTCAAAATCCTTCCTTATTGTGTACGCTCGTCCGGGCACAGTATCCTAACTGAGGCTTGGAGGAGGGTCATAGGGGGAGGAGCCAGTGCACACCACCTGATCCTAAAGCTTTATTTTTGTGCCCTGTCTCCTGCGGAGCCGCTAATCCCCATGGTCCTGACGGAGTCCCCAGCATCCACTACGGACTACGAGAAATAGATTTATCGGTAAGTAAAATCTTATTTTTTAATAACTTTGTGTATTAAACAAAGTTTGTATACATTGAGCCACAGAAAAGAAAGGTTTCACTATCTCACTCTCACTCAAAAAAGTCCGTATTTCGGAATATTCCGTAATTCGGAATATTTGGATATGGGATACTCAACCTGTAATACAAGTGCATAGTCTGGAACCTGATCCCTAGAGGAAGGAGTGGGCCCTCAGACAGTGGGGCCTACCGGTGGTTTCCCTGGTACCCCTGTGGGCCAGTCTGACCCTGGATATAGATATATATCTGTCTCTATCTATCTATATCTATCGATCATACCTCCCAACATTGAAGTAGAGGAAGGAGGGACATCTTGGCGCGCCCGCGACCGAAAAGGGGGCATGGCCTGTGTATAAGGGGGCATGGCTTCGCGGGGGGTCTCCCGCGATCGCCAGCCACGCCCCGTTTTCGTCACTGAGGGGGCATGGCCAGCGCTCTGTGAGCTGCTGGCATGCCCCCTCTCCCTCTAACTCACTGGAATAGACGCTGTGCGCACAGCGTCTATTCAACGCTGCTCTGCTCTCAACTGAGCATTGACTGATCAGGAGCCTCCTAACTGCCCCCCCCCCCCCCCCCCCACCGCGGGACACTGCGGCCCGCGGGAGGGACAGCGGGACAGACCCAAAAAAACGGGACTGTCCCGCGAAAATCGGGACAGTTGGGAGGTGTGTATGTGTGTGTGTATGTGTATATATATATATATATATAAATTTATTAATTTATTTATTTAATTTATTGGTTAAGTTAAATATTTGTTTTGCAGAGATGTCCACCTCTTAGTTTTTCTTCCTTTTCTGTACTGCACAGCTAGGTTAGAAAATAACCATGAGACATGGAAGGGGCATGAGTTCTACACTGATATTTGTGTGGGGTTTTTTGTCCCCCCAACTTCATCCTAGTAAAAGAAAGTGGTACTTACAGGACGTTTATCTAGAATACGGTTTAGAGCCACATCCAAGAGGAAGGGATTTGAGGATAACTGTTACTGCTGATGCTTGCACTGTAGAACTGAAAGCCTGTCTCTAGCCGTTTGAGTTCTGCTATGGATTATATATTGCTGTGGCTCCTATGTTATGCAGTGCCAAATGAACAGACTCCCACTGTTACTATTCAGATCGTGTTACACATTTTGTGCCTCTGAACACTGCATGCAAATCTACTGCAGTGGTGCTCTACTGCCAACAATATTCTTAAGTTGCCATGGAGATTGAGCACTTTCTGAACCTCAAACAATAGATTTCCCAACCTGTAATCAATGTCCTATATAAGCTAGAGAGATTTTAAAATAGGAGTTGTAAGAATTGGTTATTCCCAGGTTAATTTCTTGACACGCCATCTGGCCTGGAATATAAATCATGCGCCACTTGAAATAGGGGCTTGTCCTTGGTGTTTTGGATCCTTCACACTCTGACTGTGCAGCAATCTGAAGTTGCTGTGTCCTGCATAGTGTGGAGATGGGAAACGGTAATAGTTTCTAAGGAGAATGATGGATGTTATCAATTGTGTACTGTAACTGTTAGTTATGGCACTCATTAATGCTGTACATTAAGGAAAGTCAATGTGAAATTAGTATTGCTGTAATAAACAATGACCCAGAGTCTGCTAATTGTTCTTTTGTTACAATATATCTTGAATTGTTTTTTTCTAGGACTCCTTAAACAGTCTGCATGAATCTGTCCCTGCTAATCTAAGATCTCTCTTTTAAGTGTTATACGTTCAGGCAGAATTTCTTTCCTTCCATGGGAGCACCATTCAGTTCAGCGTGAATTGAATAGCGCCGGGATGGAGCTACCAGAGCTATTCAATTGAGCGCACGGTTATGCCGGACTTGAGGATTTCTTCTTGCAGCCCTCTAGGGGTGCGAGCAGAAACCTGAGAAACTACTGCTGTGATGCTGTTTTCTGCCCTCAGCGGAAACTGTATCGTGCCAGGCACTTCAGTCTGAAAATGCCAGTTCTTGTGACTAAACACCATGGGCCTGGATGTAATGGGTGCAAGGTTTTTAGGCACATTCCAACTAGCACCTTCTCGATCTTTGAGAAGGTGCGAGTTGGCGCCACAACTCGCAAATGTAATGCAGTGCAAGTTTTTAGTAAAAAAAACCTCTACCTGCATGCAAGATCTGGTGAAAAAACAGACCAGAAACCTAGTGGGTAAACTGAGTTCCATTACATAGTGCGAGTTTGACAGAAACATGCACAGATCAGTGAGATGTATGCATGCATCTGTCTGTAAAGGTAAAGAAAGTGTTAAAAAAAAAAAATATAAAAAAAATGCAGGCCCCCCCCCCCCCCCCCCCGTTCCTCCCCCGAAATCATAACCAGCCCGGGATCTTTGATCTGGTCCTAGCTGCAAAAATACGGGTGATGAGGAAGAGGATGTGTAGGGTTCCTCCATATTTTAACAACCATCACCAGGCACCTGGTCCGGTCCTGGTTCCAAAAATATGGGTGGAAACAGTAGAGGTCCCCCGTATTTTTGGAACTAGCTCCGGACTCCACTAGCCAGGGAGGTAATTCCAATTCCACAGCCGGGGGGACACTTATACAGGTCCCTGCAGCCCCCCCCCCCCCCCCCCCCAACTAATCACCCCTGGCCCCAGATTCACTGGGGGAGTGGGGACCCCTATAATAAAGGGGTGTCCCTCACCCCCCTCCAGGCACCTGAGGACCAGGGATGAAGCCCGGGGCTGTCCCTGTCTTTTACAGATACCAGCAGGCCCTTTAATGCCACATTCACCATGTCCCAGCATGCAGGGGAGGCTTGCTGGGACCTGTAGTTCCACAGGTAAAAGACAATATATATTTATTTTTTGACACAATGTCTATCGGCACACCACCCACAGCCCAGGGGTGGCAGGGAGACTCTGGCTTCATCCCTGGCCTTTGGATGCCTGAAAGGGACACACCTTTATTATAGGGGTCCCCACTCCCTCAGGGAGCCCCTGCCAGGGGTAACTAGTTGGGGGGAGGGGGGATGCTGCGGCCGCAGGGACCTGTATAAGTGTCCCCCGGCTGCTGCATTATCTCCCTGGCTAGTGGAGCTCGGTGCTGGCTCAAAAAATACGAGGGATCCCTACGTTGTTGATTTTTTTTTGGGGGGGGGGGGGATGCTTATGGGAGGTACCTGCATGCCTTTTTTTTTTTTTTTCCACATACCTATTTAAACACTTTACAGATAGAAGAAGCATGCACGGATCTGGCTGGTCTGTTGTGCATGCTTCTGGTCTATTTATTGGCAAGATTTTGCTAATGTTTTAGGTGCAAGTTGTAAACTCGCATGCCCAAGTTGTATGTGTGCAGTGGCAAAATATCTGGATGCGAGTTTGCATGTTTCCGCCCCCCATTACATTTGGTCGAGTTTGCAAAATGTGCAGGTTTAGCGCTAAACTCGCACTGCATTACATTTGGCCCCATGTTTAAGACGTGAGAACTGGCATTCGCTGACTTAACATTGCGCTGAATTGAATCGAGCCCCTTGTTTCTACTTTATTCTTGTGACTGTCTATACTGTAGAGGTTCCCTAGAGTAGCCGCTTTTCTTCACCGCACTCTTAGGCCAACTGTTTCATATTGAGGAATTCAGCAAAGGGGAATTGTGCTTACATGTCATTTAGTTCTGTGGTTGTAGATAGGGTTGAACTACTTCTGTTTGTCCACACATTTTATGATTGGCAGACACACGCACTGGTCAGTCACCTAGGCCAGTGGTTCCCAACCTCTGTCCTTATGTACCTCCAACAGTTCATGTTTTCCAGGTCACCTAGCAGTTGAACAGGTGTATTCGTTACTCACTGATACATTTTAAAATGTCACTTGCAATCCTGTGAGGAGACTTGGAAAACATGAACTGTTGGGGGTACTTGAAGACCGAGATTGGGAGCCACTGACCTAAGCCATAAATTTGATTTGGTGCCACGGCACCCAGTTTTGGTACCACTGGACTATAATTTTGCCCTCTTCTGTAGATTGACTTTTTGTTCTGCTTTCTTAATAAGATGAACTACTATTAAATATTTACGGTGTCATCCCCTTCAGTTTTTTTATTTTCTGTTTGTGTTTTTCATTTCTAGATGGAGTTACTGATGCCACCAAACCAACAGGAGCCCAGCCCTGGCACAGCTGTCGGAAATTAATATATGTTAGACCTAATCCTAAAACGGGTGTCCCTTTAGGTCATTGGCCGATACCAGAATCATTCTGGCCAGATCAGAATTCTCCAATGCTGGTAAGTACAGAAGTGCTGTGCACCAGTTTTACAGGTAGTGTTGTACAGTGCATTTAGGGGTCTATTTGCTAAACCTTGGATGGAGATGAAGTACCAGCCAATCGGCTCCTAACTGTCATGTTACAGGCTGGGTTTGAAAAATGACAGGAGCTGGTTCGTACTTTATCTCCGTCTACTTTACCTCCATCCAGTGGACTTTAGTAATTACTAAATAGGGAAAACCAGAGAATCATAGTTTGCCGGTCTGTCCTTTTTTTTTTTTTTAAATGTATTTATTTTTCACAGTTGTTCTTAATATTTTCATATCTTGTAGAAACCTTTCTGAATCCCTTCAGAATCTAAAATACCTGAACCAGTATGTTCGGGGTGGGGGATGGGAAAGTGCATCTGTATAGCTCTGTGCCCCTGTAGTTGATTAAACCTCATTCATATGCAGCAGTTACAAAAGTGGCAACTACAGAGTACAACAAAATATCAGCCAATTTACTGGAGGGAAGACCTAATTAGACAATTTTATTCTCAAAACTATGAATTTTCTTTAAATGATACAAAATGAGTGATGGTGGACTACAGTAAATGAGTATATGTGTGACTCAACGTTGTTCAGAATAGAATGTGCCCATTAGTCTTATGCTTTAATATTGCTCTAATTGAATTATTGCTACTCCCTGTTAGAAACAACTATCCATTTTACCTTCGTATTTGGAAGTACACTGCCAGCTTGTGCATGCATTCTGCCTCTTCTATACACAGGCTTGCTTTATTGTTCAGCATTAGACTTTACACTGGTAGGTGTAGTGACCATGGCGTCTATCTACTAAACCTGGAAGAGAGAGAAGAGAGAGTACCAACCAATCAACTACTAACTGTCATTTTTCAAACACAGCCTAGAATTTGGCAGTTAGGAGATGATTGGTACTTTATCTCTGTCCACTTTATCTCTCTCCAGGCTTAATACATTTGCCCCAATATCTCCATCCACTTTATCTCTTCAAGGGGGATATCCAATTAGCCCTGGTAATTTTACCAGGGCTAACTGTCCTGCCGGGGACTGTCCTATTAGCCCCGATAATCCGGAACGAGCAGCGGCTTATCGGGGGTTATCTAATGCTGCACTGGTTGCTGGCTCCTGACCGCTCCTGGTGCAGCTCTGCAGTTCCGGCTCCATCCAGTCACATGACTGCTCCCCATGTGACCGGGGGCGGGGGAGAATGGGGGATTTGGGTAGTGGCGCTGCCCCAGCTACCCCGCTGGAATTAAGCGCATAGTGCCGGCTGGCCGCGGTGCTGTCCCAGCCTGCTTCTGCTACTGTGGGTAAGGGACACTGCAGGTCGCCGCGGTTATCAGGGCTTTTGTTTCGCTTGCCTCAGGCAGGCGAAACCAAATTCCCGGAAACAGTCCCATTTTAATGCGAAAATGGGGCTGTTTCTACCATAAACACACAGGTTTCATTGAACCTGTGTGTTTTCTGTAGGTCAGCTTTTTTTTGTTTTTGTTTACGGGTGTTCCATATTGGATAGCCTGTAAAATAAATAAATAATAAAAAAAAAATTATAACAAAATAAAAAAATCAGTGAAACATCGGAAAAAACACAAACCAGATGTTAATTCACCGGTAGTTGATATCCTCCTCCCCAACCCCCAAGGCTTAGTACATAGACCCCCATGTCTTCTGAGGGTGACTGCTAACACGAAGGCTGCTGCAACTGTACAGAACACGTTTCAATTGTGTTAGATGCGTCCCTTTTATAAAGTATGACATGCTCTTGTCATTAGCTTGTGCTGAGAATTGCAATGCATAAGACAAGTGTTGCTGTAGTTAGTTCTACCTTGCTATTTTAATGCAACAGCCCCCCAGGAGTGCTCATCCCATTGTGAAGTTTTCCTGCACCAACTCTGAGCCAATGGTCATAGAAAAGTTGCCATTTGACAAGTATGAATTGGAGCCATCGCCGCTGACGCAATATATTCTGGAGAGGAAATCCCCACACACATGCTGGCCGGTGAGTGCTTGTGTATAGCTATTGGAAATGTGTGTATGCTACAAATAAAACAGAGATGCTTGACTTACTGATTTGTAGTTACAATAGGCCTGAAGCAGAGGGAGTACTGCACCAGTTGGGGTTGCGTGTCTTTCATGTATTCATACTGTGCTTGGTCGCAGCAGTATGCATGTGATTGCACCTGTACATATTTGTGCCTAGATGGGCAGAATTGGGCAAGGAGTATTCTAACGTAGACTAAGTACTGTACAGTAGGGGCACATTCACACAGTGGTATAAACCTGCACACTGGGAAAAATCTAGTTGAGTAGAACGGTGGCCCTGTGAAGTTAGTGAATGACGAAGGTTGCTAGCAATATAGAACTGCTTGTGATAGGTGGTTTGCAAATGTTCCCCTGGCACGTATTGGTGCTTGGCAGTGGTTGCTCCAGAGGTAGGGCTGCAACCTAGTCCAAAATTCAAGCCACACCAGCTGCCAAACGTCGCTGGCCGTTGCTGTGTCTCCCCTATTTAGATTGTGCTGCAGCCCCACCTCTGGGACTGCCACTGATGCTTGGCCTAGATTGTGTGTAGAAGCAAACTTTTTATTGTTTAATGTGTGTGTACTTGGAGTTTCTGCTCCATTACAGGGGTTATTACAGTTTAATGCCCAATAGGAAATGCAGTTTTGGGGGATTTTTTGCTCATCAAACATTTGCAACATGGATCTGAAATGTCAGACATGATGACGGTGGTCAGAATACCGCTGCATCCCGATAAGAATACTGACAGGGGAAGGTAAGTATACATACCTTCCCCAAATGGCCCACTAACCCCCCCTCCCCGCTGCTAAAACCCAACCTTCCCCAGTGGTGCCTTAACCTAACTATCCATGGCCTGCAGCCTTACCCCTCCCCCCAGCAGTCTAAACCTAACCACCTAACCTAAACCTAACAACCTAGTATCGTTCAGGATCCCAGGTGTTGGTATGCCAGCATCGACATTCCGGTCAGTGTCGGGATTCCAGCGTCTGTATTTAGACAGCTGGGATCATGACCGGATCCCGTAAATTGGATGGGAGTCTGCCATAAACCAGATTCGGATGCTACGGTTACCTACCAGAATGTAACCTGAGCTCTGTTGTTGGGGTTAAAGACTTATTTTGGGATTCATGATGCCTATTTTGTGAGGAACTCTGCTTTGGTCCAAATGTATAACAAATGCTCACATAATTAATATAAGTGTAGCTTAACCTAGATAAAATTATAATTAATAGCCCTTTCTTTAGCAGTTACTGTGTACTCTCTACTCCTCCAGAGTTCTTATAGTACTAGTACCTGTAACTGGTGTGTGTTGTAGGCCTGATGTTGTAGACAGGTGCAGCCTTTAGCTAGTTTTACTCTTGACCTACATATGAGCAGTCAGTGATCTATAGATTTCATGATAAAGCTACATAACCATTAAATTTTTTATTTAGTTTCTGGGAAAGTGTAATTTGAGCACCTGATGCATTTGTTTTTGTTCCAAGGTGTTTGTGGCAAACAGTGCGAAGTACAGTGAACTTGGTCATCCTTTCGGCTACCTGAAAGCCAGCACTTCCCTAAATTGTGTGAACCTGTTTGTGATGCCTTATAACTACCCAGTACTACTTCCTTTATTAGGTAAGTCTCTGGCGCTACCGCTCTTCTTGGGTGACCGTAGTGTACTAGTTCATGGTTCTGGGCCTCTGAATTATATTTATTTTAGCTACTGTGTGTGCAGTTGCACATTGGGTTTATTAACCTACATCCATGTGGTTATGTTCAGCTTGCAACTCGTTTGCCGTGAATGTTGTGCCTCTGACTATTTGCAGGCACATGTGTACACCGTTACCATAGAAATCAAACAGCGGTCGTGCGCTGAAGCTTAGTTGGCAAGCTGTGTATGATCGCTGATGCGTGTACACATCGCGACAGGCGATTTATGCGTAATGAGTGGAGACACGTCTGTACTTTCCAGACGTATAGTTAGAAACGTTATTAAGGTCCTCTGGCTTATTGTTTTGTTTTTTTGTTTTCTGAATTTCTTCAGTGTAATTGTTTACCTTTTGTATACTTCCAATGACACAATAGCTAGGCGTACAAACTTTGCCAGATGGTCAACTTATTGCTCTCAACTATTGCCTGGTTTGCTCAAGATTCTCCAGTGGTCTGTTTAAACAGAAAACCTGGATGTTTCTGGTCTCTTCAGGCCACCGAAAAGCCAACTTTTGCCATCCTTATGAATATTGGGCACTGATTAATCATAAAAGAGGCTCAAATGTCTGGTTATCACAAAGGTTCCCAAACACTGGGGCAGATGTATAAACCTGGAGAAGGCATAAGGAAGTGATAAACCAGTGATAAATGCAAGGTGATAAACGTACCACCCATTCAGCTCCAATATGTAAATTAACAGGAGCTGATTGGCTGGTGCATTTATCACCTTGCATTTATCACTGGTTTATCACTTCCTTATGCCTTCTCCAGGTTAATACATCTGCCCCTCTGTCCTCAAGACACTCCTACTGTCCAGATTTTAAGGATAACCATGCTTGGGCACTGGTGACCTAATTGGACCTTAGTCTATTTGATTTAACCATCTGTGTTAAGCCATGGATATCCCTAAAACCTGGACCATTAGGGTGCCTTGAGGACAATTTGGGAACTACTGGGTTGTCTCATTTATTGCCTGGTATCCGGATGATAGAGCTACAGTGACTAGGTAGACGGTCAATAGGACAAAACTATATGGTCGACAGGTACGAAAGGTTGACAGTGCTTATAGTTGGCAGGTGTAAAAGATTGACATGACCATGGTTGACATGTTTTTTTGAGGTTTTCACGTTTCCCAACATCTGCTTTATTTACTATACATCTGGACATCTACTGGGAATAGTAACCTGTGGCAAGCGGAGCGAGCCACCTTGCCCGGAGCGTGGCAAGCCAGCGGGTATACATGCTTGTACTTATGGTGGTCATATAACATGGAATATACAAGATGTGGCCTATCCCCAAAACACTTGTCCATCTTCTAATGCATGTCAACCTATTGTCTATATAGATACACATTGTAGATATGTTATACCACACCCTTATTGCCTGCATCTCCCTGAAGAATGGTCTCATTTTAATGAACCACAAAAGTCTGTAGAGCATGACCTTTACATTTTCTCCATTTGTGTTATTGCAGATGACTTATTTAAAGTACACAAGGCTAAACCATCCCTGAAATGGAGGCAGCTGTTCGAAAACTACTGGAAGGCGATGCCACCATATTATATAGGAGTAAGTATCATTCTTAGTCACCAGCTGTCAAATTAATGTTTAGTAATGTTACTATCTTAAATGGGCTGATATTTTTTTTTTTTCCTCCAGCCGCTAAAGAAAGCCTTAAGAATGATGGCTGCTCCGAACCTAATCCCAGAACACTTGGAATATGGGCTGAGTTACAGCGTCGTCTCCTACCTCAAAAAGCTCAGCCAGCAGGTACAGTGTGACAGGCTGCCTGAGCTCTTGTGCTGTGTCGCTGATGAGTGGCAGCTTGCTGTCAGGCGCCAGGTTACAGAATGAATGCTACTCTGTGTGGTGACCTAGTTTGTAGGGAGAACACTGCAAACCTGATCTGGTGCTGGGATGACGTGAGGCTTGCTGGCATTTAAAAAAAAAAAATAGTGTAACGCTGTACCATGAAAAACGGGGTTAGATTTAGTGTGGTCAAAGATATCCCATAAAATACAGCATGTGGCTGCGTAAGGTGGCTGCGTAAGGACAGATAGGATGTACTGAAGACTGATAACATAGATGAGATTTATTGCGCAGTTTGGGTTAGAAAAGAACATCTTTAACACAAGCTGAGGCAGTGGCCAAGTGCTTCTGAAACTGAGTTAAAGGAACCGTTATTTGGGTTGGCTGTTAATCTAAAAGTATTGTACATACATACATACATACATACCTGTACTGCAAATGGTACTTAATATAAAAAAATGTGTACTCCCAGTGTTGATATCATCAAAATGTCGACATTTCACATTGCGACACTGAACCTGTTGACAGTTTGAGGATGTTGACTCTGGCGCCTGTTGACATTTCGAGCCATGTTGATTTGACATTGGTGTCATCATGGTTATTGTCGACTCTACAACCAGGTACCAGTGATACAAATAAAAAATACACAGAGGCAAATGGGAAAGACGCATTTAGTGCTCCCTGAAGACTAGTATCTGGTAAAAGCACATTTTTCTGCAATCACAGCATTACGTCTGTAGGGGTGAGTGTCTGCCACACAGTTTGGGAGGGTATTTCTGACCATTCTTCCTTGCAGATTTGCTCCTGGTAGATCAGGTTGCTTGAATGATGCTTATAGACTATTTTGCACATTGTGATAGACACATGACTGACTCGTGCCAGTCTTATTGGGGCTAGGTATGTGAGGAAACATCTGTAGCTCCTTCATACTGATAGCTGGCCTCTCTGTGGCTTCCCTCACAAGTCTTCTTGCTGTGACAGAGTTTAGAGGGTCGGCTGAGTATAGACAGTGCCTGAATGGTGTGATGCCACTTCCATTTCTCACAATTGACCAAACAGTGCTTACTTAGGATATCCAAGGACTTGGATATTGTTTTTGGCCAGTACGGATGGTGTAATGGTTAGCATTACTGTCTCACAGAGCTGAGGTCATGGGTTATATTCCCACCATGGCCCTAACTGTGCGGAGTTTGTATATTCTCCCTGTGCTTGCGTGGGTCTCCTCCGGGTACTCCGGTTTCCTCCCACAGTCCAAAAATATACTGGTAGGTTAATTGGCTCCCAACAAAATTCAACGTGGTGTGAATGTGTGCGTGTGTATATGATGGGGAATCTAGATTGTAAGCTCCACTGGTGCAGGGACTGATGTGAATGGACCAATATTCTCTGTAAAGCTCTGCGGAATATGTGTGCACTATAGAAATAACTGGTAATAATAATAAATTATAAGAGCCTGTTCCTATGTAGTGCATGCCTACAGTATGACTACGGTTTTGATTTAGTTTTTTTTTAAATAAATGACCTTTTGAATGATTCCCAGGTACGGGCTAATTGTAAGCTTGGAGCTGCTACAATACAGGGGTTGACACTTATGCAACTAGAATTTTTATTTATTTATTTTTTTAGCATTTTTAAAAACAAATCTGATTATTCTGTTACTTACAACCTTATCATGATTATTGGGATTACAATGTAATCGTTTATTTTCTCTCCCTGTTTCAGGCCAAAATGGAATCTGATCGTGTTATTGGTTCCATAGGAAAAAAATACCCACAAGAAACTGGCATCAAAGTTAGAAATGGCGCAAGTGTACCGTCACTGGCTATCAGGAAGGATTTTAAACGGCTGCTGCAGGAAATTACAGGGGAAGTGCCACAGAGTCTACTTGAGCTAAATTTGAAGGAGTTTGCAGGATTCCAGATAGCACTGCTGAATAAGGTATGCCTGTCACCACCTGTGTGTGTGCTCCTATGGGGTCTAGCATTTGTTCTCACTTGAACACCTTTTATATTTGTGCAGGAGCTGAAACCTCAGACATTTAGAAATGCCTATGACATCCCAAGAACTAATCTCTTGGATCACTTGACCCGAATGAGGGTGAATCTTCTGAAGTCCTCACGCAGGTTTTTTAAGGCACAAGATGAAGGTGAGAGTTTGCTTTAATGTGTTGGTATAGCAGTGTCTGTTCCGAAAGGTTTTCTGTAAAGATAGGGACACCCTGAACTTTCTGTACCCATATTATATAGACTACAGGTGGCTCGGCCTTCATCTGCATGGCAGTCAATGTAAATGTTCCTGTCTTCTTGCACTGATTCGCTCTGAACACGGAGGCTAGGCAGTACCAGCATGAAGCCATCTTTAGGAAAATAGGCTGTATCTAAAATTATTGAGAACATAGATTTAAATATGTTTGAATGCTTCTTATGGCGGCAGATCCATTTAAGAACTTGGAAGTAGGTCAGCAGGCTGGATGTACTAGTTACCATTGTTCTAGATCTAAAATAGATTTGCATGTAACAGGAGCCCTACAGATGCAAACGTTCTATTTCTGATTTCAATAGAAAGATCAACTCCACCAACATGTTTTGAAGCAAGGATCATACAGATTAGGAGCACAGTTTGTTATGGAAGGTCTGATTGTAATAGTTTACTAATATACAAAGTACATTTGTACCGATTTTCTTATTGGTTAAGATACCTCCTCTTAAAACTGATAATGCCCTTGGCAGCTTGTGCCATGGTGGCTCAGATCGCCCAGTATTACACTCTCCATACCCCATTCATGTGGACTTGGCATCAAAGGAAGATTACAGAGGGTGGCTATAACACAGCTGCCTATTGGCAACAGGTAGTCTTCTAGATGTGAATCGCTGGACCATTGTAAGAGCCCACATGGAGATTCTGTTGATTCAGTAGAGAACGGACACAAAGTGTAAGTAAAATCCTGTATTATAGCTTGGTTATTGTACATCAGCCAAGGGTAATATGATGTGGAGATGAAATACTACAGGAAGAACGTATAACACAAAGGCTATTTTAAAGAATTGTATCCAAACCTGGGACCATAATCTGCCCATAGGACATGTCTAGACAGGTTGCACTGGTTTCTGTTTAGTTTACTTTTAAAAGTATAGAATTTAAAAAAAATTAAATTTCTCTGACGTCCTAGTGGATGCTGGGAACTCCGTAAGGACCATGGGGAATAGCGGGCTCCGAAGGAGACTGGGCACTCTAAGAAAGAATTAGGACTACACTGGCTCCTCCCTCTATGCCCCTCCTCCAAACCTCAATTAGAATCTGTGCCCGGCTCGAGCTGGTTGCACACTAGGGGCTCTCCTGAGCTTCTAGTAAAGAAAGTATTTATTAGTTTTTCTCTAACGTCCTAAGTGGATGCTGGGGACTCCGTCAGGACCATGGGGTTTAGCGGCTCCGCAGGAGACAGGGCACAATAATAAAAGCTTTAGGATCAGGTGGTGTGCACTGGCTCCTCCCCCTATGATCCTCCTCCAAGCCTCAGTTAGATTTTTGTGCCCGGCCGAGAAGGGTGCAATCTAGGTGGCTCTCCTGAGCTGCTTAGAATAAAAGTTTAAGTTAGGTTTTTTATTTTCAGTGAGTCCTGCTGGCAACAGGCTCACTGCTACGAGGATAGGGGAGAGAAGTAAACTCACCTGCGTGCAGGATGGATTTGCTTCTTAGGCTACTGGACACCATTAGCTCCAGAGGGAGTCGGAACACAGGTCTCACCCTGGGGTTCGTCCCGGAGCCGTGCCGCCGACCCCCCTTGCAGATGCCGAAGTTGAAGAGGTCCAGAGGTCCAGAAACAGGCGGCAGAAGACTTTCAGTCTTCATAAGGTAGCGCACAGCACTGCAGCTGTGCGCCATTGTTGTCAGCACACTTCATACCAGCGGTCACTGAGGGTGCAGGGCGCTGGGGGGGGCGCCCTGGGCAGCAATGTATTATACCTTTTTTATGGCTAAAATACATCACATATAGCCCTTGAGGCTATATGGATGTATTTAACCCCTGCCAGATCTCACAAACTCCGGGAGAAGAGCCCGCAGTTTTAGGGGGCGGGGCCTATTCTCCTCAGCACACGGCGCCATTTTCCTGCTCAGCTCTGCTGTGAGGAAGGCTCCCAGGCTCTCCCCTGCACTGCACTACAGAAACAGGGTTAAAACAGAGAGGGGGGGGCACTTATTTGGCGATATGATTACATATGTGAAAATGCTATAAGGGAAAACACTTGTATAAGGGGTTGTCCCTGTATAATTATAGCGTTTTTGGTGTGTGCTGGCAAACTCTCCCTCTGTCTCCCCAAAGGGCTAGTGGGGTCCTGTCCTCTATCAGAGCATTCCCTGTGTGTGTGCTGTGTGTCGGTACGTGTGTGTCGACATGTAGGAGGACGATGTTGGTGAGGAGGCGGAGCAAATTGCCTGTATTGGTGATGTCACTCTCTAGGGAGTCGACACCGGAATGGATGGCTTATTTAGGAATTACGTGATAATGTCAACACAAGGTCGGTTGACGACATGAGACGGCCGGCAAACAAATTAGTACCTGTCCAGGCGTCTCAGACACCGTCAGGGGCTTGTAAAAACGCCCATTTACCTCAGTTGGTCGACACAGACACAGACACGGACACTGACTTCAGTGTCGACGGTGAAGAAACAAACGTATTTTCCTTTAGGGCCACACGTTACATGTTAAGGGCAATGAAGGAGGTGTTACATATTTCTGATACTACAAGTACCACAAATAAGGGTATTATGTAGGGTGGGAATAATCTACTTGTAGTTTTTCCTGAATCAGATAAATTAAAGTGTGTGATGATACGTGGGTTTCCTCCGATAGAAAATTATTGGAGGTATACCCTTTCCCGCCAGAAGTGAGGGCGAGTTGGGAAACACACCTTAGGATGGATAAGGCGCTCACACGCTTATAAAAACAAGTGGCGTTACCGTCTCCAGATACGGCCGCCCTCAAAGAGCCAGCTGATAGGAAGCTGAAAAATATCCTAAAAAGTATATACACACATACTGGTGTTATACTACGACCAGCAATCGCCTCAGCCTGGATGTGCAGCGCTGGGGGGGCTTGGTCGGATTTCCTGACTGAAAATATTGATACCCTTGACAGGAACAATATTTTATTGACTATAGAGCATTTTAAGGATGCATTTCTATATATGCGAGATGCGCAGAGGGATATTTGCATTCTGGCATCAAGAGTAGATGTGATGTCCATATCTGCCAGACGATGTTTATAGACACGACAGTGGTCAGGTGATGCAGATTCCAGACGGCACATGGAAGTATTGCCGTATAAAGGGGCAGTCCATCGGACCTGGTGGCCATGGCAACAGCTGGAAAATCCACTTTTGTTACCCCAAGTCACATCTCAGCAGAAAAGGACACAGTCTTTTCAGTCTCAGTCCTTTCGTACCCATAAAGGCAGGCGGGCAAAAGGCCAGTCATATCTGCCCAGGGTTAGAGGAAAGGGAAGAAGACTGCAGCAGGCAGCCCATTCCCAGGAACAGAAGTCCTCCACAGCTTCTGCCAAGTCCGCAGCATGACGCTGGGGCCATACAAGCGGACTCAGGTGCGGTGGGGGGTCATCTCAAGAGTTTCAGCACGCAGTGGGCTCACTCGCAGTGGACTCCTGGATCCTACACGTAGTATCCCAGGTGTACATTGGAAATTCGAGACGTCTTCCCCTCACAAGTTCCTGAAGTCTGCTTTACCAACGTCTCCCTCCGACAGGGAGGCAGTATTGGAAAAAAAAAAAAAAAAAATTCACAGGCTGTATTCCCAGCAGGTGATAATCAAAGTACCCCTCCTACAACAAGGGAAGGGGTATTATTCCACACTATATTGTGGTACTGAAGCCAAACGGCTCGGTGAGATCTAAAAGATTTGAACAATTACATACAAGGGTTCAAATCAAGATGGAGTCACTCAGAGCAGTGATAGCGAACCAGGACGATATGGTGTCACTGGATATCAGGGACGCTTACCTACATGTCCAAATTTTGCCCTTCTCACCAAGGGTATCTCAGGTTCGTGGTACAGAACTGTCACTATCAGTTCAGACGCTGCCGTTTGGATTGTCCACGGCACCCCGGGTCTTTACCATGGTAATGGCCGAAATGATGATTCTTCCTAAAAGAAATATGGACGCTTTCCTGATAAGGGCAAGGTCCAGAGAACAGTTGGCGGTCGGAGTAGCACTATCTCAAGTAGTTCTACGACAGCACGAGTGGATTCTAAATATTCCAAAATCGCAGCTTTTTCCGACGACACGTCTAATGTTCCTAGGAATGATTCTGGACACAGTCCAGAAAAGGATGTTTCTCTATCGTCCTAGTGGATGCTGGGGTTCCTGAAAGGACCATGGGGAATAGCGGCTCCGCAGGAGACAGGGCACAAAAAGTAAAGCTTTTCCAGATCAGGTGGTGTGCACTGGCTCCTCCCCCTATGACCCTCCTCCAGACTCCAGTTAGATTTTTGTGCCCGGCCGAGAAGGGTGCAATCTAGGTGGCTCTCCTAAAGAGCTGCTTAGAAAAAGTTTAGCTAGGTTTTTTATTTTACAGTGATTCCTGCTGGCAACAGGATCACTGCAGCGAGGGACTGAGGGGAGAAGGAGTCAACTCACCTGCGTGCAGGATGGATTGGCTTCTTGGCTACTGGACATCAAGCTCCAGAGGGACGATCACAGGTACAGCCTGGATGGTCACCGGAGCCGCGCCGCCGGCCCCCTTGCAGATGCTGAAGTCAGAAGAGGTCCAGAATCGGCGGCTGAAGACTCCTGCAGTCTTCTAAAGGTAGCGCACAGCACTGCAGCTGTGCGCCATTTTCCTCTCAGCACACTTCACACGGCAGTCACTGAGGGTGCAGGGCGCTGGGAGGGGGGCGCCCTGGGAGGCAAATGTAACCTATATAAAGGCTAAAAATACCTCACATATAGCCCCCAGAGGCTATATGGAGATATTTAACCCCTGCCTGATTTCTCTAAATAGCGGGAGACGAGCCCGCCAGAAAAGGGGCGGGGCCTATCTCCTCAGCACACGGCGCCATTTCCTCTCACAGCTCCGCTGGTCAGGACGGCTCCCAAGTCTCTCCCCTGCACTGCACTACAGAAACAGGGTAAAACAGAGAGGGGGGGCAAATTTATGGCGATATTTTGATATAACAAAGCAGCTATAAGGGAGCACTTATTATAAGGCTATCCCTGATGTATATATATATATATAGCGCTTTTGGTGTGTGCTGGCAAACTCTCCCTCTGTCTCCCCAAAGGGCTAGTGGGTCCTGTCTTCGTTAGGAGCATTCCCTGTGTGTCTGCTGTGTGTCGGTACGTGTGTGTCGACATGTATGAGGACGATATTGGCGTGGAGGCGGAGCAATTGCCAAATATGAGGATGTCACCCCCTAGGGAGTCGACACCAGAATGGATGCCTTTATTTATGGAACTACGGGATAGTGTCAACACGCTAAAGCAGTCGTTTGACGACATGAGACGGCCGGACAATCAATTAGTGCCTGTCCAGGCGACTCAAACACCGTCAGGGGCTGTGAAACGCCCTTTGCCTCAGTCGGTCGACACAGACCCAGACACAGGCGATGACTCCAGTGGTGACGGTGACGAATCAACCGTATTTTCCAGTAGGGCCACACGTTATATGATTTTGGCAATGAAGGAGGCGTTACATTTAGCTGATACTACAGGTACCACTAAACAGGGTATTATGTGGGGTGTGAAAAAACTACCTATAGTTTTTCCTGAATCAGAAGAACTAAATGACGTGTGTAATGAAGCGTGGGTTGCCCCTGATAAAAAGCTGATAATTTCAAAGAAATTACTGGCATTATACCCTTTCCCGCCAGAGGTTAGGGAGCGCTGGGAAACACCTCCTAGGGTGGACAAGGCGCTAACACGCTTATCTAAACAAGTGGCGTTACCCTCTCCTGAGACGGCCGCACTTAAAGATCCATCAGATAGGAGGATGGAAAATATCCAAAAAAGTATATACACACATGCAGGTGTTATACTACGACCAGCTATAGCGACTGCCTGGATGTGCAGTGCTGGGGTAGTTTGGTCAGAGTCCCTGATTGAAAATATTGATACCCTGGACAGGGACAATATTTTACTGTCGTTAGAACAAATAAAGGATGCATTTCTTTATATGCGTGATGCACAGAGGGATATCTGCACACTGGCATCACGGGTAAGTGCTATGTCCATTTCGGCCAGAAGAGCTTTATGGACGCGACAGTGGACAGGCGATGCGGATTCAAAACGGCATATGGAAGTTTTGCAGTATAAAGGGGAGGAGTTATTTGGAGTCGGTCTATCAGATTTGGTGGCCACGGCTACAGCCGGGAAATCCACCTTTCTACCTCAAGTCACTCCCCAACAGAAAAAGGCACCGACCTTTCAACCGCAGCCCTTTCGTTCCTTTAAAAATAAGAGAGCAAAGGGCTATTCATATCTGCCACGAGGCAGAGGTCGAGGGAAGAGACAGCAACAGGCAGCTCCTTCCCAGGATCAGAAGCCCTCCCCGGCTTCTACAAAAGCCTCAGCATGACGCTGGGGCTTCTCAAGCGGACTCGGGGACGGTGGGGGGTCGTCTCAAAAATTACAGCGCGCAGTGGGCTCACTCGCAAGTAGATCCCTGGATCCTGCAGATAATATCTCAGGGGTACAGGTTGGAATTAGAGACAGATCCACCTCGCCGTTTCCTGAAGTCTGCTTTACCAACGTCCCCCTCCGAAAGGGAGACGGTTTTGGAAGCCATTCACAAGCTGTACTCTCAGCAGGTGATAGTCAAGGTACCTCTTCTGCAACAAGGGAAGGGGTATTATTCCACTTTTTTTGTGGTACCGAAGCCGGATGGCTCGGTAAGGCCTATTCTAAATCTGAAGTCCTTGAACCTGTACATAAAGAAGTTCAAGTTCAAGATGGAGTCACTCAGAGCAGTGATAGCGAACCTGGAAGAGGGGGACTTTATGGTATCCTTGGACATCAAGGATGCGTATCTCCACGTTCCAATTTACCCCTCACACCAGGGGTACCTCAGGTTCGTTGTACAAAACTGTCACTATCAGTTTCAGACGCTGCCGTTCGGATTGTCCACGGCACCTCGGGTCTTTACAAAGGTAATGGCCGAGATGATGATTCTTCTTCGAAGAAAAGGCGTATTAATTATCCCATACTTGGACGATCTCCTAATAAGGGCAAGGTCCAGAGAACAGCTAGAGATGGGATTAGCACTGTCTCAAGAAGTGCTAAAACAGCACGGGTGGATTCTGAATATTCCAAAATCCCAGTTAATGCCGACAACTCGTCTGCTGTTCCTAGGGATGATTCTGGACACGGTTCAGAAAAAGGTTTTTCTCCCGGAGGAAAAAGCCAAGGAGTTATCCGAGCTTGTCAGGAACCTCCTAAAACCAGGAAAGGTGTCTGTACATCAATGCACAAGAGTCCTGGGAAAAATGGTGACTTCTTACGAAGCAATTCCATTCGGCAGATTCCACGCAAGAATTTTCCAAAGGGATCTGTTGGACAAATGGTCAGGGTCGCATCTTCAGATGGACCTACGGATAACCCTGTCTCCAAGGACAAGGGTGTCTCTTCTGTGGTGGTTGCAGAGTCCTCATCTATTGGAGGGCCGCAGATTCGGCATACAGGATTGGATCCTGGTGACCACGGACGCCAGCCTGAGAGGCTGGGGAGCAGTCACACAAGGAAGAAACTTCCAGGGAGTATGGACGAGCCTGGAAACGTCTCTTCACATAAACATTCTGGAACTAAGAGCAATATACAATGCTCTAAGCCAGGCAGAACCTCTGCTTCAAGGAAAACCGGTGTTGATCCAGTCGGACAACATCACGGCAGTCGCCCATGTGAACACACAGGGCGGCACAAGAAGCAGGAGTGCAATGGCAGAAGCTGCAAGGATTCTTCGCTGGGCAGAGAATCATGTGATAGCACTGTCAGCAGTGTTCATCCCGGGAGTGGACAACTGGGAAGCAGACTTCCTCAGCAGACACGATCTTCACCCGGGAGAGTGGGGACTTCATCCAGAAGTCTTCCACATGCTGGTAACCCGTTGGGAAAGACCAATGGTGGACATGATGGCGTCTCGCCTCAACAAAAAACTGGACAGGTATTGCGCCAGGTCAAGAGATCCGCAGGCAATAGCTGTGGACGCGCTGGTAACGCCTTGGGTGTACCAGTCGGTGTATGTGTTTCCTCCTCTGCCTCTCATACCAAAAGTATTGAGAATTATACGGCAAAGAGGCGTGAGAACGATACTAGTGGTTCCGGATTGGCCAAGAAGGACTTGGTACCCGGAACTTCAAGAGATGATCACGGAAGATCCGTGGCCTCTACCTCTAAGGAGGGACTTGCTTCAGCAGGGTCCCTGTCTGTTTCAAGACTTACCGCGGCTGCGTTTGACGGCATGGCGGTTGAACGCCGGATCCTAAAGGAAAAAGGCATGCCGGAAGAAGTCATTCCTACTTTGATTAAAGCAAGGAAGGAAGTAACCGTGCAACATTATCACCGAATTTGGCGAAAATATGTTGCGTGGTGCGAAGATCGGAGTGCTCCGACGGAGGAATTTCAACTGGGTCGATTCCTACATTTCCTGCAATCAGGATTGTCTATGGGTCTCAAATTGGGATCTATTAAGGTTCAAATTTCGTCCCTGTCGATTTTCTTTCAAAAAGAATTGGCTTCAGTCCCTGAAGTCCAGACCTTTGTTAAGGGAGTGCTGCATATACAGCCTCCTGTGGTGCCTCCAGTGGCACCGTGGGATCTCAATGTGGTTTTGGACTTCCTAAAATCTCATTGGTTTGAACCACTAAAAACGGTGGATTTGAAATATCTCACATGGAAAGTGACCATGCTTCTAGCCCTGGCTTCGGCCAGGAGAGTGTCAGAACTGGCAGCTTTATCTTACAAAAGCCCATATCTGATTTTCCATTCGGACAGGGCAGAACTGCGGACTCGTCCGCATTTTCTCCCTAAGGTGGTGTCAGCATTTCATCTGAACCAGCCTATTGTAGTGCCTGCGGCTACAAGTGACTTGGAGGACTCCAAGTTACTGGACGTTGTCAGAGCATTAAAAATATATATTGCAAGGACAGCTGGAGTCAGAAAATCTGACTCGTTGTTTATATTGTATGCACCCAACAAGATGGGTGCTCCTGCGTCTAAGCAGACGATTGCTCGTTGGATCTGTAGCACAATCCAACTTGCACATTCTGTGGCAGGCCTGCCACAGCCTAAATCTGTAAAGGCCCACTCCACAAGGAAGGTGGGCTCATCTTGGGCGGCTGCCCGAGGGGTCTCGGCATTACAACTTTGCCGAGCAGCTACGTGGTCAGGGGAGAACACGTTTGTAAAATTTTACAAATTTGATACTCTGGCTAAGGAGGACCTGGAGTTCTCTCATTCGGTGCTGCAGAGTCATCCGCACTCTCCCGCCCGTTTGGGAGCTTTGGTATAATCCCCATGGTCCTTTCAGGAACCCCAGCATCCACTAGGACGATAGAGAAAATAAGATTTTACTTACCGATAAATCTATTTCTCGGAGTCCGTAGTGGATGCTGGGCGCCCATCCCAAGTGCGGATTATCTGCAATAATTGTACATAGTTATTGTTAACTAATTCGGGTTATTGTTGAAGGAAGCCATCTTTCAGAGGCTCCGCTGTTATCATACTGTTAACTGGGTTTAGATCACAAGTTGTACGGTGTGATTGGTGTGGCTGGTATGAGTCTTACCCGGGATTCAAAATCCTCCCTTATTGTGTACGCTCGTCCGGGCACAGTACCTAACTGGAGTCTGGAGGAGGGTCATAGGGGGAGGAGCCAGTGCACACCACCTGATCTGGAAAAGCTTTACTTTTTGTGCCCTGTCTCCTGCGGAGCCGCTATTCCCCATGGTCCTTTCAGGAACCCCAGCATCCACTACGGACTCCGAGAAATAGATTTATCGGTAAGTAAAATCTTATTTTTCTCCCGGAGAAGAAGACCAGGGAGTTATCCGAGCTAGTCAGGAACCTCCTAAAACCAGGAAAAGTATCAGTGCATCATTGCACAAGGGTCCTGTGAAAAATGGTGGTTTCTTACAAAGCGATCCCATTCGGTAGATTTCACGCAAGAACCTTTCAGTGGAATCTGCTGGGAAAATGGTCCGGATCGCATCTTCAGATGCATCAGCGGACAACCCTGTCTCCAAGGACAAGGGTGTTTTCTTCTGCGGTGGCTGCAGAGTGCTCATCTATGAAAGGGCCGCAGATTCGACATTCAGGACTGGGTCCTGGTGACCACGGATGCCAGCCTGAGTGGCTGGGGAGCAGTCACACAAGGAAAAAATTTCCAGGGAGTGTGATCAAGTCTGGAGACTTCTCTCCACATAAATATACTGGAGCTAAGGGCAATTTACAAGGCTCTAAGCTTAGCAAGACCTCTGCTTCAAGGTCAGCCGGTATTGATCCAGTGGGACAACATCACGGCAGTCGCCCACGTAAACAGACAGGGCGGCACATGAAGCAGGAGGGAAATGGCAGAAACTGCAAGGATTCTTCGCTGGGCGAAAAATCATGTGATAACACTCTCAGCAGTGTTAATTCCGGGAGTGGAAAACTGGGAAGCAAACTTCCTCAGCAGGCATAACCTCCACCCGGGAGAGTGGGGACTTCAGCGGGAAATCTTCCACATGATTGTAAACCGTTGGGAAAAACCAAAGGTGGACATGATGGCGTCCCGCCTGAACAAAAAACTAGACAAATATTGCGCCAGGTCAAGGGACCCTCAGGCAATAGCGGTGGACGCTCTGGTAACACTGTGGGTGTACCAGTCAGGGTATGTGTTCCCTCCTATGCATCTCATACCAAAAGTACTGAGAATCATAAGAAGGAGATGAATAAGAACGATACTCGTGGTTCCGGTTGGGTCAAGAAGGACTTGGTACCCGGAACTTCAAGAGATGCTCACGGAAGAACCGTGGCCTCTACCTTTAAGAAAGGACCTGCTCCAGCAGGGGCCTTGTCTGTTCCAAGACTTACTGCGGCTGCGTTTGACGGCATGGCAGTTGAACGCCGGATCCTGAAAGGGCATTCCAGATGAAGTCATCCCTACCCTGGTCGAAGCCAGGAAGGATGTAACCGCAAAACATGTTCACCGCATTTGGCGAAAATATGTTGCGTGGTGTGAGGCCAAGAAGGTCCCTACAGAGGAATTCCAACTGGGTCGTTTCCTACATTTCCTGAAAACAGGACTGTCTATGGGCCTAAAATTAGGGTCCATTAAGGTTCAAATTTCGACCCTGTCAAATTTCTTCCAGAAAGAACTGGCTTCAGTGCCTGAAGTTCAGACGTTTGTAAAAGGGGTACTGCATATACAGCCTCCTTTTGTGCCCCCAGTGGCACCTTGGGATCTCAATGTTGTTTTGAGTTTCCTAAAGTCACATTGGTGATCCACTCACCACTGTGGAATTAAAATATTTCACATGGAAGGTGAAGATTCTATTAGCCCTGGCTTCAGCCAGGCGTGTGTCAGAATGGGCGGCTTTATCATATAAAAGCCCTTACTTAATTTTTCATTCTGACAGGGCAGAATTGAGGACTCGTCCTCAATTTCTCCTTAAGGTGTTTTCTGTTTTTCACATGAACCAACCTATTGTGGTACCTACGGCTACTAGGGACTTGGAGGACTCCAAGTTACTTGACGTTGTCAGGGCCCTGAAAATATGTTTCCAGGACGACTGGAGTCAGAAAATCTGACTCGCTGTTTAGCCTGTATGCACCCAACAAGATGGGTGTTCCTGCTTCTAAGCAGACGATTGCTCGCTGGATTTGTAGTACAATTCAGCTTGCACATTCTGTGGCAGGCTTGCCACAGCCAAAATCGGTAAAAGCCCATTCCACAAGGAAGTGGGCTCATCTTGGGCGGCTGCCCGAGGGGTCTCGGCTTTACAACTTTGCCGAGCTGCTACTTGGTCAGGGGCACACCCTGACTGAGGAGGACCTGGAGTTCTCTCATTCGGTGCTGCAGAGTCATCCGCACTCTCCCGCCCGTTTGGGAGCTTTGGTATAATCCCCATGGTCCTGACGGAGTCCCCAGCATCCACTTAGGACGTTAGAGAAAATAAGAATTTACTTACCGATAATTCTATTTCTCGTAGTCCGTAGTGGATGCTGGGCGCCCATCCCAAGTGCGGATTGTCTGCAATACTTGTACATTGTTATTGTTACAAAAATCGGGTTATTCTTGTTGTGAGCCATCTTTTCAGAGGCTCCTTCGCTGTTATCATACTGTTAACTGGGTTCAGATCACAGGTTGTACGGTGTGATTGGTGTGGCTGGTATGAGTCTTACCCGGGATTCAATATCCTTCCTTATTATGCACGCTCGTCCGGGCACAGTATCCTAACTGAGGCTTGGAGGAGGGTCATAGGGGGAGGAGCCAGTGCACACCACCTGATCCTAAAGCTTTTATTATTGTGCCCTGTCTCCTGCGGAGCCGCTAAACCCCATGGTCCTGACGGAGTCCCCAGCATCCACTACGGACTACGAGAAATAGAATTATCGGTAAGTAAATTCTTATTTTTTTATTTTCAGTGAGATCTGCTGGCAACAGACTCACTGCAACGAGGGACTTAGGGGAGAGAAGCGAACCTACCTGCTTGCAGCTAGCTTGGGCTTCTAGGCTACTGGACACCATTAGCTCCAGAGGGATCGAACACAGGCCCAGCCTCGGTCGTCTGGTCCCGGAGCCGCGCCGCCGTCCCCCTTGCAGAGCCAGAAGCATGAAGATCTTCACGGAAATCGGCGGCTGAAGACTCCGGTCTTCATTAAGGTAGCGCACAGCACTGCAGCTGTGCGCCATTGCTCCCTGTGCACACCACATACTCCGGTCACTGATGGGTGCAGGGCGCTGGGGGGGGGGGGCGCCCTGGGCAGCAATTAGAGTACCTTAAAGTGGCTAATCACACATAATATAGCCTAAGAAGCTATATATGTGTAAAATACCCCTGCCACATTATTATTATAAAAGCGGGAGAAGTCCGCCGAAAAAGGGGCGGGGCTATCTCCCTCAGCACACTGGCGCCATTTCCTCTCACAGCTCCGCTGGAAGGACGCTCCCCAGGCTCTCCCCTGCAATTTCCAGGCTCAATAGGGTAAAAAAGAGATTTAGGCGCAAATACTATATATATAGCGGCTATAGGGTAAATCACTTGTGTAGTGTAACTCCCTGCATTATATAGCGCTGTGGTGTGTGCTGGCATACTCTCTCTCTGTCTCCCCAAAGGACTTTGTGGGGTCCTGTCCTCAGTCAGAGCATTCCCTGTGTGTGTGCGGTGTGTCGGTACGGCTGTGTCGACATGTTTGATGAGGAGGCTTATGTGGAGGCGGAGCAGGTGCCGATAAATGTGATGTCACCCCCTGCGGGGTCGACACCTGAGTGGATGGATATGTGGAAGGAATTACGCGACAGTGTCAACTCCTTACATAAAAGGTTTGACGACATAGCAGATGTGGGACAGCCGGCTTCTCAGCCCGTGCCTGCCCAGGCGTCTCAAAAGCCATCAGGGGCTCAAACGCCCACTACCTCAGATGGCTGACACAGATGTCGACACGGATACTGACTCCAGTGTCGTCGACGATGAGACTAGTGTACATTCCAACAGAGCCACCCGTTACATGATTACGGCAATGAAAAATGTGTTGCACATTTCTGACATTAACCCAGGTACCACAAAAAAGGGTATTATGTTTGGGGAGAAAAAGCAACCAGTGGTTTTTCCCCCATCTGATGAGTTGAATGAAGTGTGTGAAGAAGCGTGGGCTTCCCCCGATAAGAAATTAGTGATATCTAAAAAGTTGCTAATGGCGTACCCTTTCCCGCCAGAGGACAGGATACGTTGGGAGACATCCCCTAGGGTGGATAAAGCGCTCACACGCTTGTCAAAGAAGGTGGCACTACTGTCTCAGGATACGGCCGCCTTAAAGGAGCCTGCGGATAGAAAGCAGGAGGCTATCCTGAAGTCTGTATATACACACTCAGGTATTATACTGAGACCGGCTATTGCTTCAGCATGGATGTGCAGTGCTGCTGCATGGTCAGATTCCCTGTCTGATAACATTGATACCCTCGACAGGGACACTATATTGCTAACCATAGAGCATATTAAAGACGCAGTCTTATACATGAGAGATGCACAGAGGGATATTTGCCGGCTGGCATCTAGAATTAATGCAATGTCCATTTCTGCCAGGAGAGGATTGTGGACTCGGCAGTGGACAGGAGATGCAGATTCTAAAAGGCACATGGAGGTTTTGCCTTACAAAGGTGAGGAATTGTTTGGGGACGGTCTCTCGGACCTCGTTTCCACAGCAACAGCTGGGAAGTTGACATTTTTACCCCATGTTCCCTCACAGCCAAAGAAAGCACCGTATTATCAGGTATAGTCCTTTCGGCCCCAGAAAGGCAAGCGGGTTAAAGGCGCGTCCTTTCTGCCCAGAGGCAGAGGTAGAGGGAAAAAGCTGCACCATACAGTCACTTCCCAAGAACAAAAGTCCTCTCCCGCTTCCTCTAAGTCCACCGCATGACGCTGGGGCTCCACAGGCGGAGCCAGGTGCGGTGGGGGCCCGTCTCCGGAACTTCAGCGACCAGTGGGCTCACTCACGGGTGGATCCCTGGATTCTACAAGTGGTATCTCAGGGGTGCAAGCTGGAATTCGAGACGTCTCACCCTCGCCGTTTCCTCAAATCAGCCTTGCCAACAGTTCCCCCAGACAGGGAGGCAGTGCTGGAGGCGATTCACAAGCTGTATTCTCAGCAGGTGATAATCAAGGTACCCCTCCTTCAACAAGGACGGGGTTACTATTCCACAATGTTTGTGGTACCGAAACCGGACGGTTTGGTGAGACCCATTTTAAATTTGAAATCCTTGAACACTTATATCAGAAGGTTAAAGTTCAAAATGGAATTGCTCAGGGCGGTTATTGCAAGCCTGGACGAAGGGGATTACATGGTATCACTGGATATCAAGGATGCTTACCTGCATGTCCCCATTTACCCTCCTCACCAGGAGTACCTCAGATTTGTGGTACAGGACTGTCATTACCAATTCCAGACGTTGCCGTTTGGTCTGTCCACGGCACCGAGGGTATTTACCAAGGTAATGGCCGAAATGATGATACTCCTTCGGAAAAAGGGAGTTTTAATTATCCCGTACTTGGACGATCTCCTTATAAAGGCGAGGTCCAGGGAGCAGTTGTTGGTCGGCGTAGCACTATCTCGGGAAGTGCTACAACAGCACGGCTGGATTCTGAATATTCCAAAGTCGCAGCTGGTTCCTACAACGCGTCTACTGTTCCTGGGGATGGTTCTGGACACAGACCAGAAAAAAGTGTTTCTCCCGGAGGAGAAAGCCAAGGAGTTGTCATCTCTAGTCAGAGACCTCCTGAAACCAAAACAGGTGTCGGTGCATCGAGTCCTGGGAAAGATGGTAGCTTCCTACGAAGCAATTCCATTTGGCAGTTTCCATGCAAGGATCTTTCAGTGGGATCTGTTGGACAAGTGGTCCGGATCGCATCTTCAGATGCATCGGCTGATAACCCTGTCTCCAAGGACCAGGGTGTCTCTTCTGTGGTGGCTGCAGAGTGCTCATCTTCTAGAGGGCCGCAGATTTGGCATACAGGACTGGGTCCTGGTGACCACGGATGCCAGCCTTCGAGGCTGGGGGGCAGTCACACAGGGAAGAAACTTCCAAGGACTATGGTCAAGCCAGGAGACTTCCCTACACATAAATATTCTGGAACGAAGGGCCATTTACAATGCCCTAAGTCAGGCAAGACCCCTGCTTCAACACCAGCCGGTGCTGATCCAGTCAGACAACATCACGGCGGGCGCCCATGTAAACCGACAGGGCGGCACAAGAAGCAGGTTGGCGAAAGTAGGAGCAACAAGGATTCTCCGATGGGCGGAAAATCACGTGATAGCACTGTCAGCAGTGTTCATTCCGGGAGTGGACAACTGGGAAGCAGACTTCCTCAGCAGACACGACCTCCACCCGGGAGAGTGGGGACTTCATCCAGAAGTCTTCCAAATGATTGTAAACCGTTGGGAAAGGCCACAGGTGGACATGATGGCGTCCCGCCTCAACAAAAAACTAAAGATATTGCGCCAGGTCAAGGGACCCTCAGGCGATAGCTGTGGACGCTCTAGTGACACCGTGGGTGTACCAGTTGGTTTATGTGTTCCCTCCTATGCCTCTCATACCCAAGGTACTGAGAATAATAAGAAGGAGAGGAGTAAGAACTATACTCGTGGTTCCGGATTGGCCAAGAAGAGCTTGGTACCCAGAACTTCAAGAAATGATCTCAGAGGACCCATGGCCTCTGCCGCTCAGACAGGACCTGCTGCAGCAGGGGCCCTGTCTGTTCCAAGACTTATCGCGGCTGCGTTTGACGGCATGGCGGTTGAACACCGGATCCTAAAAGAAAAGGGCATTCCGGAGGAAGTCATTCCTACACTGATTAAAGCTAGGAAAGATGTGACTGCAAAACATTATCACCGCATATGGCGGAAATATGTTGCTTGGTGTGAGGCCATGAAGGCCCCAACGGAGGAATTCAGCTAGGTCGATTTCTGCAGTTCCTACAGTCAGGAGTGACTATGGGCCTAAAATTGGGTTCCATTAAGGTCCAGATTTCGGCTCTGTCGATTTTCTTCCAAAAAGAACTGGCTTCACTGCCTGAAGTTCAGACTTTTGTAAAGGGAGTGCTGCATATTCAGCCCCCTTTTGTGCCCCCAGTGGCACCTTGGGATCTCAACGTGGTGTTGGATTTCCTAAAGTCGCATTGGTTTGAGCCACTTAAAACCGTGGAGATAAAGTACCTCACGTGGAAGGTGGTCATGCTGTTGGCCTTGGCCAGGCGTGTATCAGAATTGGCGGCTTTGTCATGTAAAAGCCCTTATCTGATTTTTCATATGGAAAGGGCGGAATTGAGGACTCGTTCCCAATTCCTTCCTAAGGTGGTATCAGCTTTTCATGTGAACCAACCTATTGTGGTGCCTGCGGCTACTCGGGACTTTGAGGATTCCAAGTTGCTGGACGTAGTCAGGGCCCTGAAAATATGTTTCCAGGACGGCTAGAGTCAGAAAAACTGACTCGCTATTTATCCTGTATGCACCCAACAAGCTGGGTGCTCCTGCTTCAAAGCAGACTATTGCTCGCTGGATCTGTAGCACAATTCAACTTGCACATTCGGCGGCTGGACTGCCGCATCCTAAATCTGTAAAAGCCCATTCCACGAGGAAGGTGGGCTCTTCTTGGGCGGCTGCCCGAGGGGTCTCGGCTTTACAACTTTGCCGAGCTGCTACTTGGTCGGGTTCAAACACGTTTTCAAAATTCTACAAGTTTGACACCCTGGCTGAGGAGGACCTTGAGTTTGCTCATTCGGTGCTGCAGAGTCATCCGCACTCTCCCGCCCGTTTGGGAGCTTTGGTATAATCCCCATGGTCCTTACGGAGTTCCCAGCATCCACTAGGACGTCAGAGAAAATAAGAATTTACTCACCGGTAATTCTATTTCTCGTAGTCCGTAGTGGATGCTGGGCGCCCATCCCAAGTGCGGATTGTCTGCAATACTTGTATATAGTTATTGCCTAACTAAAGGGTTATTGTTTGGAGCCATCTATTCGAGAGGCTCAGTTGTTGTTCATACTGTTCACTGGGTATAGTATCACGAGTTGTACGGTGTGATTGGTGTGGCTGGTATGAGTCTTACCCGGGATTCAAAATCCTTTCCTTATTGTGTCCGCTCTTCCGGGCACAGTTCCCCTAACTGAGGTCTGGAGGAGGGGCATAGAGGGAGGAGCCAGTGCACACCAGGTAGTCCTAATTCTTTCTTAGAGTGCCCAGTCTCCTTCGGAGCCCGCTATTCCCCATGGTCCTTACGGAGTTCCCAGCATCCACTACGGACTACGAGAAATAGAATTACCGGTGAGTAAATTCTTATTATTTTTTTTTGCTATTCCAAAAATGGCTTTGTGTAGTAAATGTTACTGGCTGCCATGTTCTAAATCCATCTCTCCACAGACCAGATGCACAGTATACCCATAGTCCAGATGGGAAACTACCAGGAGTATCTGAGGAACATCCCTTCACCTCTGAGAGAGCTGGACGCTGATCAGCCCAAGAGATTGCATACGTTTGGAAATCCGTTTAAATTGGACAAAAAGGTAGCGTGTTCTAGGTTCTGTCTTGTGTTTTTGCTTTTCATGTTTTAAGAGTGATTATACTAGAACTTGGCAGCCAGCCGCTGAATGACTAATAGAAATAAAGGTGATGTGAAAGCAGAGAGTTAATAAACCAGTTCCCAACCAGGCCTGGAGAGTCTGAATGAACCAATCTGAGATCTGTCACTGGGCAGTGCAGTTTGGGAGCTCAGAATGTATCTCTAGTGAACAAGTAAATGACGGGGTGCCCATGTTATTGATTGGAGAGGAGTCCTTATGACATTGCTCATAGTGTAGCCCCAGCTCCTGTCTCAAGCCTGTGCATATGCGAGTCATGGCCTGGCCAGTCTGCTGATCTGTTTTATTGTCAGTAGACCTATTTAATCTCTTCTAAATCTCCCATATGTTGTCCACACAGGGGATGATGATTGATGAGGCCGATGAGTTTGTGTCGGGTCACCAGAATAAGCACAAGCGCCCAGGAGAGCCCAACATGCTGGGGATTCCTAAACGGAGGCGATGTATGTCACCGTTGCTACGTAGCAGACCTCCATCGCCTGTCACAAACAATCACATAGGAGGGAAAGGTCCCCCATCTCCTGGAACACAAGCTCTGCCAGACCTGCCAAAAACAGACGGTGTACTTAAGGGTATGTATTCAATCTGGCATAGGTTGTTTTGGGGTTTTGTTATTATTATTTTTTTTTAATTCTCTGTAAAGTTTAAACATATTTTTTTTTATATTTTACCTTTGGTTTACAATGTTTTTAACTTTAAGACAAAATCTTAAACTCCTACATGATAGTGCTGACATGCAATACTTCCCTTCAGTAGCAGATCCATAGAGAAGACACAATGGGGTGTGCAGGAAAATCCACAATGTTGTGCTATTGTATAATCTGTGCATATCAGATCATGCCGTGTCAGATCACATGTAATTGAATTGGCCTTTAAATGTTTTTCACCTTTTAAATTGTGTTGAAGGAAAGGGAACTGATGCAGGGCAATGGATATCAGCTGGCTCCTGATCTGTGGAAAGCCGGAGTTATCCCGTTATAAACAGGATCATCTAGCTCAGGGGTATGCTACTTGTGCCGCTCCAACTGTACATCCCAGCATGCCCTGCCACAATTTTAGTGTGCCCCAACTGCAAAACTGTGACAGGGCATGCTGGTTTCTGTTGTTCCACAGCAGCTGGAGTACGAAGGATGTCTATACCCGCTCCAGCACATACTGTACATATATTCTGTATGGTAGTTGGCCAATAAAGTGTAAGCTCATGGAAAGGGTTATTTGTGGAGATAGTTGCGGGAAGGTGGGGAGGGGGGGGGGGGGGGGTTAGGTTCCAACCCTTATAAAGGAGGAAACACCCTTTAACATTTTAGTTGAATTACATTTGTGTACTAGGTGCTTATTCAGTCATGCAAATAACCAAATGTCAAAGCATCTAATAATCATAACTGGTATGCCTACTCTGAACTCTAGATCTTTTAAAATATTTACAATTTCTTTGTTTAAATCACAAAATGAATGTATATACAATGTTTTGTTTTGTACGTGACCTCTACATTTCAGTGTTGACCATGTATTTCTAGATGATGTAGGACGGCCACCTTTGCCATAAGCAGTGTCGGACTGGGGCATGTAGGGCCCACCGGGGAAATGCAGTGGTAGGGGCCCATTTTGGGGTGTGGCCAATCTGCAGAGGGGGTGTGGTCTGCCACCTCATTGGTTTGACTAACCATTAGAGTGCAACTTTTAAATATATAAAGTAAATTCAGCTGCTGCATGCATGATAATGTATAAGATTAATAACAGCAATGCACTGTAAAAAATACACCATAGTCCAGTATAAGGTAACATATGTATAGTGTATAATTCAAGTGCACAGTCTGGATTCTGATCCTTGGAGCCGGAGGTGGGTCCCCAGGCATTGGAGCCCACTGGTGGTTTCCCCTGTACCCCTGCGGGCCAGTCCAAGCCTGGCCATAAGTGCTGATACCCAGTGCATGTCTGCTTTTGCAGTTGCCACTGTAAGGCAAAACTGGTGTTTGACTCTATCCTGTCAACCTTTTGTTGTGCCCCAACTCCTTGAATTAGACATCTGTCACACTAATGCTTGTTATACGCTCATGTTTTCAGACCCTGGTTTGAATAACATTATTTTGGCGGAGGATGCTGTAGAAAATCACGTTGAGGACCAAATCTCCACAGACCTGTTCACGGATAACTTAGAGCAGTTTGAGACTTTGTCCCAGGTTTCCTTGAACTCTCTGGAAAGTGTGGACTCCACAGACGATGATGACACTGGTTTTGGTTCTAATAACTCTGATCTATTTATTGAGAGTCTAAGCGAATCTAGAGACTTGGGAAACTGCTTTGGAAACGATGCAGCTGCATTTACACACAAAATGAGGCGATTACGACCATGCCGGAGCTATGAGGAGGTAAACACTGAGCTGAGAACCCGGATCGTGAAGGAGATCAGGAAGCCTGGAAGGAGTAAGTGTACGGCACATACCGAATTCTTCAAATGTAATACATGAACATGGTCTATCTTATCTCTTTGTGAGAAGACCTCTCTGCTTTTCCTTACTGTATTCTGTGGCCTCCCATGAATGGCCTAATGTCTGGTGAGCTAGCAACTTATTATACAAGTTACCATGAGTATATAACAACCGATGTAAGTGAATATTTGGAATGTTATAGATTCATGAAAGACTTGTGCAATACAAATTAAGATGTGAAAGAGTTAATTGGCTTTTCTCTAACGTCCTAGAGGATGCTGGGGACTCCGTAAGGACCATGGGGAATAGACTGGCTCCGCAGGAGATAGGGCACTTTAAGAAAGCTTTGGACTCTGGGTGTGCACTGGCTCCTCCCTCTATGCCCCTCCTCCAGACCTCCGTTTTACACTGTGCCCAGAGCAAGATGGGTGCACTGCAGAGAGCTCTCCAGAGTTCTCTGCCTAGAAGCATTTTTGTTTGGATTTTTTCTTTCTACATTTTACTTTTTCACAGGGAGCACTGCTGGCAACAGGCTCCCTGCATCGTGGGACTGAGGAGAGAGGAGCAGACCTTCTTGTCAAAGATAGGCTCTGCTTCCTCGGCTACTGGACACCATTAGCTCCAGAGGGGGTGAACGCAGGTTCTTACTGGGCGTTCACCCCCGGAGCCGCGCCGCCGTTCTCCTCACAGAGCTAGAAGTACAGAAGACAGAAGTCGTCAGGCGGCAGAAGCCTTCAGCTTCACTGAGGTAACGCACAGCACTGCAGCTGTGCGTCATTGCTCCCATACACCTCACATACTCCGGTCACTGTAAGGGTGCAGGGCGCAGGGGGGGGCGCCCTTGGCGGCAATATAAACCTCTGCATGGCATAAAGAATATATACATGTACAGGTGGGCTCTGTACATGTATATAAAAGAGCCCCCGCCATATTTCACTAAGTTTGAGCGGGACAGAAGCCCGCTTCTCCCTCAGCACTCACCAGCGCCATTTTCTCTCCACAGCACTGCTGAGAGGAAGCTCCCCGGACTCTCCCCTGCTTACACACGGTGAAAGGGTGCTTAAAAGAGAGGGGGGGGGGGCACATAATTGGCGGTTTACATATTATACAGCGCTGCTGGGGAAAAACAATTTGTGTTGGTCTCCAGGGTTATTGCGCTGGGGTGTGTGCTGGCTTACTCTCTCTCGGTCTCTCCAAAGGGCCTTGACAGGGATACTGTCTACAGGAAAGGGGTTCCCTATATGTGGGTGAAGTGTGTCGGTACGCGTGGGTCGACATGTTTGACGAGGAAGGCTCGCTTAATGTGGAGGGGGAGTGCTTGAATGTTAGGTCGCCGTCGGCAACGCCGACACCGGAATGGGTGGATATGCTGAATGTCTTGAATGCAAATGTCAATCTATTGCATAAAAGATTAGACAAAGCAGAAGCTAGGGATCAGTCAGGTAGCCAGTCCATGCTTGTCCCTGGGGCGCCAGGTCCTTCGGGGTCTCAGAAGCGCACCATATCCCAGATCGATGACACAGATACTGACTCTAGTGTCGACTATGAAGATGCAAAATTACAGCCAAAGGTGGCTAAGGGTATACGGTACGTGATTATGGCCATTAAAGAGGTTTTGCATATTACTGAGGAACCCCCTGTCCCTGACACGAGGGTACACATGTATAAAGGGAAAAAGCCTGAGGTCACTTTCCCATCCTCATTTGAATTAAGTGACTTGTGCGAAAAGGCTTGGGAATCTCCGGATAGGAGACCAAGTTCCCAAAAGGATTCTCATGGCGTATCCTTTTCCACAAACTGATAGGATACGCTGGGAATCTTCGCCAAAAGTTGACAAGGCGCTGACACGTTTGTCCAAAAAGGTGGCACTGCCTTCTCAGGATACGGCTTACCTCAAGTAACCTGCTGATCGCAGGCAGGAAATTACCTTAAATCACATTTACAATCATTCCGGTACTATTGCTCGACCGGCAATGGCATCGGCCTGGGTTTGTAGTGCGGTTGTAGCATGGGCAGATTCCTTATCTACGGAAATTGACACCTTAGATAGGGACGCCATTCAAATGACCATAGAGCATATCAGAGATGCTGCCTTGTATATGAGGGATGCTCAGAGAGACATTTGTTTATTAAGCTCCAGAATAAATGCTATGTCTATTTCTGCTAGGCGGCTCTTGTGGACCCGACAGTGGACAGGAGATGCCGATTCAAAGCGGCATATGGAGTCCTTGCCTTACAAGGGGGTGGAGTTGTTTGGAGACGGCCTCTCGGATCTTGTCGCTACGGCTGGTAAGTCAAATTTCTTACCTTATGTTCCCCCGCAACATACAAAAAAGGCACCTCATTATCAAATGCAGTCCTTTCGTTCCAATAAAAACAAGAAGGTTCGTGGATCATCCTTTGTTGCCAGAGGGAAAGGCAGGGGAAAAAAGCTGCACACAGCTAGTTCCCAAGAGCAGAAGTCCTACCCCGCGTCGGCAAAGTCCACCGCATGACGCTGGGGCTTTCCGGGGGGAGGCAGATCTGGTGGGGGCTCGTCTTTGATTTTTCAGCCACGTCTGGGTTCACTCGCAGGTGGATCCCTGGGCATTAGAGATTGTTTCCCAGGGATACAGGCTGGAATTCGAAGACTTGCCTCCTCGCCGATTTTTCAAATCAGCTCTGCCGGCTTCCCCGTCAGAGAGAGAGCTAGTGTTGACAGCAATCCAAAAATTGTATACTCAACAGGTGATTGTCACAGTTCCTCATCTCCAGCAAGGAGAGGGATATTACTCAACCCTGTTTGTGGTCCCGAAACCGGACGGTTCGGTCAGACCCATTTTGAACCTGAAATCTCTGAACCTGTACTTGAAGAGGTTCAAGTTCAAAATGGAGTCACTCAGGGCGGTCATCGCCAGCCTGGAGGGGGGGGATTGGATGGTGTCCCTGGACATAAAGGATGCTTACCTTCATGTTCCGATATTCCCCCCGCATCAGGCGTTCCTGAGATTTGCAGTGCAGGACTGTCACTACCAATTTCAGACGTTGCCGTTTGGGCTTTCCACGGCCCCGAGAATTTTCACCAAGGTAATGGCGGAAATGATGGTGCTCCTGCGCAGGCAGGGGGTCACAATTATCCCATACTTGGACGATCTCCTCATATAGGCGAGATCTCGGGAGAGGTTGCTGGACAGCGTGTCTCTGTCCATGAAGACGTTGAAGTTACACGGCTGGATTCTCAATATACCGAAGTCCCAGCTAGTCCCTACAACGCGTCTGACCTTTTTGGGGCTGATTCTAGACACAGACCAGAAAAAGCTTTTTTATTCCGATCGAAAAGGTTCAGGAACTCAAAGCCATGGTCAGGAACCTATTAAAACCAAAAATGGTTTCAGTGCATCATTGCACGCGGGTCCTGGGGAAGATGGTGGCTTCCTACGAGGCCATCCCTTTTGGCAGGTTCCATGCGAGGACTTTTCAATGGGACCTTTTGGACAAGTGGTCCGGGTCCCATCTACAAATGCATCAAAAGATCACACTGTCTCCCAGGACCAGGGTATCTCTCCTGTGGTGGCTGAACAGTGCTCACCTACTAGAAGGTCGCAGGTTCGGCATTCAGGACTGGGTCCTGGTGACCACGGACGCAAGCCTCCGAGGCTGGGGAGCAGTGACACTGGGTAGAAATTTCCAAGGTTTCTGGTCAAGCCTAGAGTCTTGTCTCCACATCAACATCCTGGAGTTGAGGGCCATATACAACGCCCTGCGTCAAGCGGAGGAATTGCTTCGGAGAAAACCGGTTCTGATTCAGTCAGACAATGTCACGGCAGTGGCTCATATAAACCGCCAAGGCGGAACAAGGAGCAGAATGGCCATGGCAGAAGCAACCAGGATTCTACGCTGGGAGGAAGGCCATGTAAGCGCGCTGTCAGCGGTGTTCATCCCGGGGGTGGACAACTGGGAGGCGGACTTCCTCAGCAGGCACGACCTGCATCCGAGAGAGTGGGGACTTCATCAAGAAGTCTTCGCACAGATCACGGATCGTTGGGGACTGCCTCAAATCGACATGATGGCATCCCATCTCAACAAAAAGCTAAAGCGGTATTGCGCCAGGTCAAGGGACCCTCAGGCGGTAGCGGTGGATGCTCTAGTGACACCTTGGGGGTTCAGGTCGGTCTATGTGTTCCTTCCTCTACCTCTCATACCCAAGGTGTTGAGAATAATAAGACTAAGCAGAGTCAGAACAATCCTCATTGTTCCAGATTGGCCACGAAGGACTTGGTATCCGGATCTGCAAGAGTTGCTCACAGAAGATCTGTGGCCTCTTCCTCTAAGGCGGGACCTGCTGCAGCAGGGGCCCTGTCTGTTCCAAGACTTACCGCGGCTGCATTTGACGGCATGGCAGTTGAACGCCGGATACTAGCGGAAAAAGGGATTCCGGAGGAGGTCATTCCTACCCTGATCAAGGCTAGGAAAGACGTGACGTTAAAACATTATCACCGTATATGGCGGAAATATGTTTCTTGGTGTGAGGCCAGAGCCGCTCCTACGGAGGAGTTCCATTTGGGCCGTCTACTCCACTTCCTTCAAACAGGAGTTACTTTGGGCCTAAAATTAGGGTCCATAAAGGTCCAGATTTCGGCCTTATCGATTTTCTTTCAAAGAGAATTGGCCTCTATTCCTGAAGTACAGACGTTTGTGAAGGGAGTGCTGCATATTCAGCCTCCTTTTGTGCCTCCGGTGGCGCCTTGGGATCTTAACGTGGTGTTACGGTTCCTCATGTCACCTTGGTTTGAACCACTCAAAACTGTGGAGTTGAAATACCTCACGTGGAAAGTGGTCATGTTGGCGTTCGCTTCGGCAAGACGTGTTTCCGAATTGGCGGCTTTATCACATAAAAGCCCATACTTGGTTTTTCACGTGGATAGGGCAGAGTTGAGGACTCGCCCTCACTTTCTGCCAAAAGTGGTCTCCTCTTTTCATGTGAACCAACCTATTGTCGTGCCTGTGGCTACACAGGACTTGGAGAATTCCGAGTCCCTGGATGTAGTCAGGGCTTTGAAGATTTATGTGACCAGAACGGCTAGAATCAGGAAGACTGAAGCTTTGTTCGTTCTGTATGCGGCCAACAAGGTTGGTGCTCCTGCTTCAAAGCAGACTATTGCTCGCTGGATCTGTAACACGATTCAGCAGGCGCATTCTACGGCAGGATTGCCGTTACCGAAATCGGTTAAGGCCCACTCCACTAGGAAAGTGGGCTCTTCTTGGGCGGCTGCCCGAGGGGTCTCGGAATTACAGTTGTGCCGAGCAGCTACTTGGGCGGGGACAAACACCTTTGCAAAGTTCTATAAGTTTGATACCCTGGCTGAGGACCTCCTGTTTGCTCAATCGGTGCTGCAGAGTCATCTGCACTCTCCCGCCCGTTTGGGCGCTTTGGTATAATCCCCATGGTCCTTGCGGAGTCCCCAGCATCCTCTAGGACGTTAGAGAAAATAAGATTTCACTTACCGGTAAATCTATTTCTCGTAGTCCGTAGAGGATGCTGGGCGCCCGTCCCAAGTGCAGACGACTTCTGCAAGACTTGTATATAGTTATTGCTTACATAAGGGTTATGTTATAGTTTTCGGTGGTACCGTGGCTATGTTGTTCATACTGTTAACTGGGTAAGTTTATCACAAGTTATACGGTGTGATTGGTGTGGCTGGTATGAATCTTGCCCTAAGATTTACAAAAATCCTTCCTCGTACTGTCCATCTCCTCTGGGCACACTGAGGTCTGGAGGAGGGGCATAGAGGGAGGAGCCAGTGCACACCCAGAGTCCAAAGCTTTCTTAAAGTGCCCCATCTCCTGCGGAGCCCGTCTATTCCCCATGGTCCTTACGGAGTCCCCAGCATCCTCTACGTACTACGAGAAATAGATTAACCGGTAAGTAAAATCTTATTTTTTCTTTCTTTGTGGGTTCTGTTCATAATTTTTGTTTTTCTTTTTTCTTTAAGAGTATGAAATGATCTTTGCTTTATTAAAAGACGTTCAAGGTGATCTACAAACGCGGCTTCTGTTCTTGCAGAATGTTATTAAAGAAGCAGCGAGGTAGGTGGTGCAAGGGTGGTATTTAACAACGCTGTTTTGACAAATGTCCTTTCTAGATTACTTTTAAAAGTGTGATTAAATATAGCAAATATGATACTGTAATTCATCATTTGGGAAGCTGTGTCTTGTAAATCAAATAGCGATGCCTCCTACGAAACTTAAAATGAAGGAAGCAAAGCGGGACTGATTTCAGTTACAATCCGAGCGTAAACTGTAGCTCACCTTGGAGTAGTCGCTCAGCAAAAGTTGAATTACGTTATATGACTTGAACGTCTGGCATGTCCTGCCCTTTGTATGGTGTTACTATGTAGGCTTATACCCCTTATCCATTAAAAACTCTGGTCTGAACTGGGTAACTAACTGCAGACTGTTTTAAGCAATGTCACAGCAGCTTGAATCACCGTTCATACTACAGGCTTGATCGTCGGGGCTAGTGACTGGTCTTACCCCTGCAGGTGCTTGAAGATGACACTCCAAAGGGTTGGGGCTTGGAGACCGGCGCGGAGGAGAACGGTGGTCAGCATACAGACAGCAGAATGGTGGTGGGGGGATGGGTGGTCAGGGGAGACATGGGCTCGGTGGCTTGCTGCACTTGCCGCAGGTTCTATTCCCACTTTGTGTGTCGTGGGAATAGCTGCTGTGGGTCGGTATTCTGATTGCTCGGGATCCAGGCGTCAGCTTGGTGACTGCCGAGATCCCGGGCGCCGGTCACATTACCACATCCCCCTCCAAGTGCTGAGGAGTCTGCTCTCCATAGGCTTTTTATGGGACCAGGTCACCCATTTACACTACAGCCTTACCAAATTATAGACCCAGAAATAACCCAGGTTATTGTGGCAGAGGGAAAGGGGGTATTACTTTATATATAAAACAGAACCCACAGCTTCTGTGAAACATGTATTGTTAAATGGGATGGTATCTATATCCCGGCGGTCGAAATCCTGATGGTCAGAATGCAGACAGCAACATCCTGATTTTCAACTTCTCTCGGATCCCAGTGAGTATTTTAACCCTAACTATCCTCTCCTGTAGCCTAACCCCAGTACTTACTGACAGGATGCCACTGTCTGCATACTAACTGTCATGAGTTCAACCAACAGGATCCTAACCGCATCCCTTGCTAAACATTGTCTATCTTTAGCTGTTGGATACAAAGTGCATTGCAAAGTAGCCAGAGGAGGGTTCGCCTTGTGTAACAACAAGTGTTACACCCATATTGTATTTGTAACAGAGAATATTGCAGAAAGCAGCCAGTAAGCTCTCATTCTAAACTGCAATCAGGTTCAGGAAAAGCACTAGTTAAATAACAGTAATTGAACTTGCGTAATGTGATTTGCAAATATCCTTAATGGTAACTTCATGCTTTTGCCTTTTCAGATTTAAAAAGCGAATGTTAATAGAACAGTTGGAAGGCTTCTTAGAAGAAATCCACAAGAGGTCTAACCAGGTCAACCACTTCAGCTGTTAAGTGGCCTCATGGAGAACCCCTGTCTGGGGGAAGGGGACGACAAATTTTGTGAACATACAAGGACACCGGTTGTGGCCAAAGAGTCAAAACATCTGAACACTGAAGGGATTGTACACTTAATACAATATATCTTTTTTTTCTTTTTTTTTTTCCACACTGCATCAAATCATTATGATTCCTTTAATGGAATAATGGACAGGTTTCGGTTTCCAGTGGCCACTGACACGGTATGCTGCTTTTTCTCAGGTTCCACAGTGTACTCTTAGCTCACATCTTAGTTGATCACTGGCTATGATCGGTGTATTTGCCAAAATCGTAATGTTCCACAGATGATTTTCTATCATTAGAAGTCGGACCTGTCTGCGTCTGTCGTGCGCGCTTTCAATGAAGAGACCTTTCTAAAAGCTGTTCTAAGTATGTAACCCAAACATAGCCAGACAGAAGCACATACACTGACCAGGATGATATTTTGTACATAATTATTTTGAATATATTATTGTAAGTTGTACAGGTGTATTTTGAAAACTATTTAAAGAGGCACTTTTGTTATTCCATCAATAAAAAAAAGCTCTATTTTAATATTTGTAATGTTACATTTATTTTATTATACAAGTTTTTTATGTCTGTATGTATATGTGTGTATGTATATGTGTGTGTATGTATATGTGTGTGTGTGTGTGTGTGTGTGTGTGTGTATATATATATATATATATATATCTGTTACAGACAAAATTCTAAGTGGGGTTGAGAGAAATATCATATGGAAAGTCTTCACAATAAATTGTATACATAATGATCTGACACCAGACCTTATTTCCTCACATTATAGATCAGAGCACTTTCTCTAACATTTACTCGGGGGACGGTGTCTCTGGGTATAGGGGCTGACCCCTTGGTGCAGCTACTTATATTACTGGTTTGAGTAACTGATTCCACCCTTACGCCTCCACCATAATTTCCACACTTTAATACATGCGATGTAAGGTGTGGGGTTGGCATCAGTTGGGAGGGGAAAAGCAGTCCTATAGATAATGGGCCTGATTCTGAGTTGTGAGCAATTTGCATCTTGGCAAAAACATGTTTCACTTCACTGCAGGTGGGATGGACTTACAATGTGCAAAAATGTATGGTTTATAGCATGCCCTAACCTCTAAATTTCTCTTATGTCCTAGAGGATGCTGGGGACTCCGTAAGGACCTTGGGGTATAGACGGGCAGGAGACATGGGCACTCTAAGACTTTAGATGGGTGTGAACTGGCTCCTCCCTCTATGCCCCTCCTCCAGACCTCAGTTAGATCCTGTGCCCAGAGGAGACTGGATGCACTGCAGGGGAGCTCTACTGAGTTTCTCTGAAAAGACTTTTGTTAGGTTTTTTATTTTCAGGGAGCACTGCTGGCAACAGGCTCCCTGCTTCGTGGGACTGAGAGGAGAGATGCAGACCGACTTTACTGATAGGCTCTGCGTCTTAGGCTACTGGACACCATTAGCTTCAGAGGGTCGGAACACAGGTGTCGTCCTCGCTGTTCGTCCCGGAGCCACGCCGCCATCCTCACAGAGCCGGAAGATAGAAGCCGGGTGAGTATATGAAGAAAGAAGACTTCACAGGCGGCAGAAGACTACAGATCTTCAGTGAGGTACCGCGCAGCGGTCGTGCTGCTCGCCATTGCTCACACACAGGCACAGCAAGGGTGCAGGGCGCAGGGGGGGCGCCCTGGGCAGCAATAATTATCTCAAATAAGACTGGCACCAGGCTTAGGTACTGCGGAGGCAGTATATTATAAAACCCCCGCCAGTATAAAAAAAATTGAGCGAGACCGAAGCCCGCCGTCTAGGGGGCGGGGCTTGATCCTCCAGCACTAACCAGCGCCATTTTCTCCACAGCATGCTGCAGAGAAGCTGCTCCTGGACTCTCCCCTGCTGAACCAAGTAACGGGATAAAAAATGAGGGGGGGGGGGGCACATTTATTTGGCGCAGATCACATATACAAAAAAGCGCTGTATAGGCTGGGACTGTGTTTTCAGTGTCCAGTGGCGCTGGGTGTGTGCTGGCATACTCTCTCTCTGTCTCTCCAAAGGGCCTTATTGGGGGGCTGTCCCCATATTCATAAATCCCAGTGTGTGTGGGGGTGTCAGTACGTGTATGTCGACATGTCTGAAGAGGAAGGCTCGTCTAGGGAGGATGCAGAACAGATGGTGGTGGTGTCTCCGTCGGCACAGCCGACACCGGATTGGTTGGACATGTGGAATGTGTTAAATGCAAATGTGACTTTATTGCATAAGAGATTGGGCAAAGCAGAGTCCAAGGACAAAGAAGGGAGTCAAACTACGGCTTTGGCAGTGTCACAAGACCCTTCAGGGTCCTATAAACGTCCCTTTTCCCAGGCAGCAGACACTGATACCAACACGGATTCTGACTCCAGTGTCGACTATGATAATGCGAGGTTACACCCAAGAGTGGCCAAGAGTATTCAATATATGATTATTGCAATAAAAGATGTTTTACATATCACAGAGGACCCTTCTGTCCCTGACACGAGGGTCTGCATGTTTAAGAGGATGAAACCTGAGGTAACGTTTCCCCCATCTCATGAGCTGAACGCTTTATTTGAAAAGGCTTGGGAAACTCCAGACAAGAGACTGCAGGTTCCCAAGAGAATTATTATGGTGTATCCTTTCCCCTCAAAGGACAGGTTATGGTGGGAATCCTCGCCCACGGTGGACAAGGCTTTGACGCGCTTATCCAAAAAGGTGGCATTACCGTCCCCGGACATGGCGGCCCTAATAGATCCTGCGGATCGCAGGCAGGAAACTACCTTAAAATCAATTTACGCGCATACTGGAGCCCTACTCAGGCCGGCGGTAGCATCGGCATGGGTTGGTAGCGCAATTGCAGAGTGGGTAGATAACTTGTCATCAAACATTGACACCTTAGATAAGGATAGTATTTTGTGGACCTTGGGTCACATTAAGGACACAGCGTTATATATGAGAGAGGCTGCGAGAGATATTGGGCTGTTGGGTTCAAGAGCCAATGCCATGGCAGTTTCTGCTAGAAGGTCCCTGTGGACCCGTCAATGGACAGGTGATGCTGATTCAAAGAGACATATGGAAGCTTTGCCTTACAAGGGTGAAGTTTTATTTGGGGAGGGCCTCGCGGACCTGGTTTCCACAGCTACCGCGGGTAAGTCTTTTGCCTTATGTTCCCCCACAGCAAAAGAAAACACCTCAATACCAGATGCAGTCCTTTTGGTCGCATAAGTTCAGAAAGGGTCGGGGCTCTTCCTTCCTCGCCAGAGGTTAAGGTAGTGGGAAAAGAGCTACGGCTAGTTCCAGGAACAAAAATCCTCCCCGGCCTCTACAAAATCCACTGCATGACGCTGGGGCTCCGCTGCGGGAGTCCGCACCGGTGGGGGCACGTCTTCGTCTCTTCAGCCAGGTCTGGGTTCAGTTGGATTTGGATCCTTGGGTGATCGAAATTGTACCCCAGGGCTACAAACTGGAGTTCGAAGATGTGCCTCCACACCGATTTTTCAAATCTGCCTTGCCAGCTTCTCCCCCAGAGAGGGAAACCGTTTCAGCTGCCATACAGAAACTGTGTCAACAACAGGTGATTATCAAGGTTCCCCTAGGGCAACAGGGAAAGGGGTTTTATTCAACCCTGTTTGTGGTCCCGAAGCTGGACGGCTCGGTCAGACCAATTCTAAACCTAAAATCCCTAAACCTATATTTGAAGAGGTTCAAATTCAAGATGGAATCTCCGGGCTGTGATCTACAGCCTGGAAGAGGGGTATTTTATGGTGTCTCTGGACATAAAGGATGCATACCTTCATGTCCCCATATATCCTCTTCATCAGGCGTACCTGAGATTCGCTGTACAGGATTGTCACTACCAGTTTCAGACGTTGCCGTTTGGGCTTTCCACGGCCCCGAGAATTTTCACCAAGGTAATAGCGGAAATTATGGTGCTCCTGCGCAACGTGGGAGTCACAATTATCCCATACTTGGACGATCTCCTGATAAAGCCAAGATCGAGAGATCAGTTACTAAAGAGCGTGTCTCTCTCCCTGAGAGTACTACAACAACACGGCTGGATTCTAAATCTACCAAAGTCGCAGTTGGTTCCGACAACTCGGCTGGCATTTTTGGGCATGATTCTGGACACTGGAAAAAAGAGGGTTTTTCTCCCAATGGAAAAAGCCCAGGAACTCCAGAACATGGTCAAGGACCTGTTAAAACCAAAAAGAGTGTCAGTTCATCAATGCACTCGAGTATTGGGAAAGATGGTGGCGGCCTACGAGGCCATTCCGTTCGGCAGGTTCCATGTAAGAGCTTTTCAGTGGGACCTTCTGGACAAGTGGTCAGGGTCCCATCTACAAATGCATCGGAGAATAAGCCTGTTCCCTAGGGCCAGGGTATCTCTCCTGTGGTGGCTTCAGAGTGCTCACCTTCTAGAGTAGGGGTGGGCAACAGGCGGCCCGCGGACCGATCCTGCCTGGCCCGCTGAGCCCCACTAGAGTGCAATGACAAGTGGCCCGACATGCCGCTTGTCATTGCACTGCTCTCAGACGCGGCGCCGCTGAGAAAATCCCGGTCACGTCACAGGGTCAGCTGACCGGGATTTCCTCTGTTATCATGCGCTGGGCGGCACGGGGGGCGGGCACTGCAGTGAGCAGGAGCGGCAGCCGAGAAGGGGCGGCCAGTGAGGAGAGGAAGCGGCGGGCAGCGAGCGGGAGCAGGAGAGGCCACATCAGCAGTGACTCCGGCCGGCAGCAGCGCAGATCATCGGACAGCAGGGATCGTCTGCCACTGTGACAAACAGGTAAACCTCCTGTCCAGCCAGCCCCTGGATCACTGCTTAAGCTGCCATATAGGTTTAGGGGTGGGCAGGGAGGGGAGTTAAAAACTGCAATATGGGTTTAGGGGAGGGGGGGAAAGGGAGTAGGGACTGTCTGCCGTAATGTGGAAAAACGGGGGCGCTGTCTGCCGTAATGTGTAAAAAGGGGACGTTGTCTGCCGTAATGTGTAAAAACGGAGGCGCTGTCTGCCGTAATGTGTAAAAACGGGGACGCTGTCTGCTGTAATGTGTAGAACGGGGACGCTGTTTGCCGTAATGTGTAAAAACGGGGGCGCTGTCTGCCGTAATGTGTAAAAACGGGGGTGATGTCTGCCGTAATGTGTAAAAAGGGGACGCTGTCTGCCGTAATGTGTAAAAACGGGGGCGCTGTCTGCCGTAATGTGTAAAAAGGGGGCGCTGTCTGCCGTAATGTGTAAAAACGGGGGTGATTTCTGCCGTAATGTGTAAAAAGGGGACGCTGTCTGCCGTAATGTTTAAAAACGGGGGCGCTGTCTGCCGTAATGTGTAAAAAGGGGACGCTGTCTGCCGTAATGTGTAAAAAGGGATCTCTTTTTGAGTATTTTGTGTGTGGCCCTCGAATATTTGCTGGAAGTGTTAAGCGGCCCCCCAGCTGAAATAATTGCCCACCCCTGTTCTAGAGGGTCGCAGGTTCGGCATTCAAGATTGGGTTCTTGTGACCGCGGACGCGAGCCTCCGAGGATGGGGAGCAGTCGCACAAGGAAGACATTTTCAGGGAATATGGTCAAGCCAGGAGGCTTGTCTACACATCAATGTGCTAGAATTAAGGGCCATATACAACGGCCTACAGCAAGCGGAGAATCTTCTTCACAACCTACCCGTTCTGATTCAGTCAGACAATGTCACAGCTGTGGCGCATGTAAACCGCCAAGGCGGGACAAGGAGCAGAGCAGCAATGGCAGAAGCCACCAGGATTCTTCGCTGGGCGGAAAATCATGTAAGCGCTCTGTCAGCAGTCTTCATTCCGGGAGTAGACAACTGGGAAGCAGACTTCCTCAGCAGACACGATCTCCATCCAGGAGAGTGGGGGCTTCATCAAAAAGTCTCTGCAGAAGTAACAAGTCGTTGGGGACTTCCTCAAATAGACATGATGGCATCACGCCTCAACAAAAAGCTTCAGACGTATTGTTCCAGGTCAAGGGACCCTCAGGCAGTGGCGGTGGACGCCGTGGGTGTTTCAGTCGGTCTATGTGTTCCCTCCTCTTCCACTCATCTCAAAACTATTGAGAATCATAAGACGAACAAGAGTGCAGAGAATACTCATTGTTCCAGATTGGCCTCGAAGGGCCTGGTATTCAGATCTTCAGGAAATGATCACAGAATATCCGTGGCCTCTTCCTCTCAGGGAGGACCTGTCACAACAGGGGCCCTGCGTGTTCCAGGACTTACCGCGCTTATGTTTGACGGCATGGCGGTTGAACACCAAATCCTAGCTAGGAAGGGTATTCCGGGGGAAGTCATCCCTACTCTAATCAAAGCTAGGAAGGAGGTAACGGCGAGGCATTATCACCGTATCTGGAGGAAATATGTGTTTTGGTGTGATGCCAAGAATGCTCCTACGGAAGATTTTCAGCTGGGTCGTTTTCTCCATTTTCTACAGACAGGAGTGGATATGGGCCTAAAGTTAGGCTCCATTAAGGTGCAGATTTCGGCCTTATCTATATTCTTTCAGAAGGAGTTGGCTTCTCTCCCAGAGGTCCAGACTTTTGTGAAAGGAGTACTGCACATCCAACCTCCTTTTGTGCCCCCAGTGGCACCGTGAGACCTTAACGTGGTGTTACGGTTCCTTCAATCACACTGGTTTGAACCTCTTCAAACGGTGGCGTTGAAATTTCTCACTTGGAAAGTGGTCATGTTGTTGGCCTTGGCATCTGCGAGGCGGGTGTCTGAATTAGCGGCTTTGTCTCACAAGAGCCCATATCTGATTTTCCATGTGGATCGAGCGGAGTTGAGAACTCGTCCTCAATTTCTACCCAAGGTGGTTTCGTCATTCCATATGAACCAACCTATTGTGGTGCCGGTGGCTACGGGTGACTTGGAGGATTCCAAGTCCCTGGATGTAGTCAGGGCCTTAAAAATGTATGTAGCCAGGATGGCTAGAGTTAGGAAAACAGAGGCTCTGTTTGTCCTGTATGCGGCCAACAAGGTTGGCGCTCCTGCTTCTAAGCAGACTATTGCTTGCTGAATCTGTAACACGATTCAGCATGCTCATTCTACGGCGGGATTGCCGTTACCAAATTCGGTAAAGGCCCATTCCACTAGGAAGGTGGGCTTTTCTTGGGCAGCTGCCCGAGGCGTCTCGGCATTACAGCTGTGCCGAGCAGCTACTTGGTCGGGTTCACACACTTTTGCAAAATTCTACAAGTTTGATACCCTGACTGAGGACCTCATGTTTGCTCAATCGGTGCTGCAGAGGCATCCGCACTCTCCCGCCCGGTCTGGAGCTTTGGTATAATCCCCATGGTCCTTACGGAGTCCCCAGCATCCTCTAGGACGTAAGAGAAAATAAGATTTTAAACCTACCGGTAAATCTTTTTCTCCTAGTCCGTAGAGGGTGCTGGGCGCCCGTCCCAGTGTGGACAATTTCTGCAAGGTTTGTATATAGTTGTTGCTTACATAAGGGTTATGTTACTGTTGTGATCAGTCTCTGGCTGATGCTGTTTTATTCATACTGTTAACTGGTTTGGTATATTCCATGTTGTACGGTATGGTGTGGGCTGGTATGTATCTCGCCCTTAGGTTAACAAAAATCCTTTCCTCGTACTGTCCGTCTACTCTGGGCACAGTTCTTTAACTGAGGTCTGGAGGAGGGGCATAGAGGGAGGAGCCATTTCACACCCATCTAAAGCCTTAGAGTGCCCATGTCTCCTGCGGAGCCCGTCTATACCCCATGGTCCTTACGGAGTCCCCAGCATCCACTACGGACTAGGAGAAAAAGATTTACCGGTAGGTTTAAAATCTTAATTTTAGTGTAAAACAAAGCTGCCCAGTGTTTGTTCTTTACATGCAGAAGCTGCCAGTGATTTCCCTACATGCAAAAACTGCTCCCGACTCTAAATTAGGCCCAATGTGTCCTTGGCAGAATTGTAAGCCATCCTAGATCTCGGTATGTTATACTATTGGGTGCATCCCTGTCCACTCACATGCAGATGACACCTGATTTAAGCATTTTACACCTTTTTGTTCATTTTGTAAAAGCAGTTGTTTAATTCAGCAAATCTGCAGTGGAAAGTCATTATTGTGCCTCCAGTAGGATATATATATATATATATATATATATATATATATATATATATATATATATATTTATTATCCAAGAACTGTTCTCTTGTCTGACTAATTGCCTGAGTAAAATGAAGTCCACCCTTTGGTGCCACTTGTGCAGCATTATTTATTACAGACTTCTGCTTCACAGCTCTCTACAAAGTGTCTCCTAAAGCTTTTTCTTTATCATCCACTAGGGGTCACTGGAGTACTCTTGGGATATGGACGGGCTTCCGTAGGAACAGCACTGAATGTTTAAATTTAGAACACTCCACCCCTCCATATCCCCGAGTACCTCTCAGTGTTTTTTCTGTGCTCGACGTAGCAACAGCTCTGTGACTCAGGTCACGATTACTTTGAAGAATTTTTATTTTTCTTTTTATTTGATTTTTTTTTTTTTTTTTCTATTTTACACATCCCTTTCCCCCTTCCAAAAGGCAGGGTCAGGGATAGTGCAGCTGCTGATAGCAGCAGGGGCGTGTCGGGCCTCTCTGAAAGAGCTCCCTCACAGCCACACACACAGCCTCCTGCACAGGCTGGCCGGCGCTTGTTCAGAAGCCCCGTCGGAGCCTCCTCACAAGCTGCAGGATAAAGGTATGTGAACGGGGCGGTCAGCTCCCGCTGCCGCCCCGAGGTGTGGGGACATTGTTAGCGCTTAGCGCCGCTGCTCGCTCCACTTAACCGCCCGTCCCGCCGCTGCTCTCCCCACTCAGCCGCCCTCCCCACATGGCGACGGCCACAGCAGTTCTTCCGCACGCCTCCGGCCGCCGCTGATCTGCCGCTCAGAGGGCGCCGGCCGCCGCAGCTCTCTCGCTCACGGAGCCGGCCGCCGCTACTGCTCCGGGTCCCACCGCTGGTTGACGCGCTGCTCACCCGGGCTCAGACACAGCGCTCGGCGATACCCGCTGGGGCCCCACACGCTGCGCTGCCGCTGCTCTGAATCGGAAAGAGCATGCAGCCATTACACAAGGGGGGGGGGGGGCAATAAATAAGGGGGCAATAAGCGGCCTAAGAAATACTGCAGCACCAGATGCTAGGCTGCAGGGATATTTGCAGGAATTATTAAGCATAGCATGGCAGCCATTTTTAACCATGCTTCCTGTGTCTTCCTGCTGTGATTCCAGAACGTTCCAGTACTACATCTCTACTCCACCGGAGGCGCAGGGGTGTTAGAGGGAATTTGGGATCACATTTCATAGTACTGGCCACGTGTACTGCACTTGGCCAGATTTATATACAGAGACACCTTACTGCTATTTTACTGAGTCGTGCAAGTGTCTGGTTTTTGTGTATTGTATTGTCTGTCGCCATAATGAGTAAGGCACCAGCAAAAACTAAAAAGCATAATTGCAAAGTCTGTAACAGTGTATTACCGGATGGATCTACCACATGTACAGTATGTTTTGTGAATTCGGTTCAGAATACCATTTCTGCTCCTGTTTTACAACCAATTTCCTCACCGGACCCTCGGTGGGGTATGTTAGTAAATGTGCTGGATAGGTTACAATCAGAATTGACCGCCGCTCGTCAGGAGCGGGAAACGGCAAGATCTGAGTCTAGGGTGAGACCGCCAGAACTACCGGAGGCGTCTCAGCCTTGCGTAAGGTCCAAATCCATTTTGGGTAAACGGGATAAATTTCATATGTCTTATGATTTTCCAGTGTCTGGTATGTTGCATTCTGACGATTCCATGCCAGACCTCACGGAACAAGATGAGGGTGAGGAGGGCGAAGTGGAGTCAGATGGCGAGGATTTTTACAGTTCCGGCATTGATGATCTCATCAGAGCGGTACGTCAGTCTCTGAAGTTTACTGAAACTGAGGAGCCTCTCACAAATGATCAGGTCGTATATACTAAATGACAAAAAACTCCAATAAGTTTTCCTGTGTCGGAATCTCTTAATCAGATGTTAGTAGAAACACGACAGAATCCAGATAAACGGTTTTCTATACCTCGCAGATTTAAAAGTCTAGTTACCCGTTTCCAGACTCGGTAACATGTACATGGGAGAATCCACCAATAGTTGATTTTTCAGTGTCAAAGCTTACCAAGAAATTAACCATACCAGTGCCAGCAGCTACTACGCTTAAAGACCCTTCAGATCGCAAGATAGAAACTATGCTAAAATCCATGTATGTAGCAGCAGGTGTGATGCTAAGACCTGGATTGGTTGGCATTTGGGTCACTAAGGCACTCCTAATAATATGGCTTACAGAACTCAAATCTGCTTTACATGACGAAAACCTGATAATTCTTGTAAATCAAATGATTGAGGCTGTAGAGTATCTCTGTACAGCGTCTACTGACGCCTGTCAGCTCACTTCTCGTATTTCATCGTCGCTAGTTACGGCACGAAGAGCACTCTGGCTGCGTGCTTATCATGCGGAGGCAGAGGTCAAACGAGGTATAGAGGCGTTGCCTTACGATGGCAAGAAGTTGTTTGGTCCTGAATTGGACGCATGGATTGCTGAGGCTACGGGAGGTAAGTCTGTTTTCTTACCATTGCCTCCACCGGTATCAAGAAGAAGGTACGCTGGACCTTCGTTCAAATCCTTTAGACCTCAGCCCTTTCGAGGACGTGGCAGAGGATCAGCCACGCCTGCTAGACGTGGTCGCGGACGTGGTTTCCAACAAACCAACACAACTCGCCAGGACGCTAAGGTTACCGACAAGCCAGTGGCATGACGGGCTACCAGCCCATCTCGGTTCTCCGATTGTGGGAGCACGCCTTCAGACGTTCCATTTGGCGTGGTTCCACACATCCGCGGATGGGTGGATCCGCAATTTAGTGTTAAAAGGTTACAAAATAGAGTTCGACTGTCTTCCGCCTCTGCGGTTTTTCAAGACAGGATTGCCTCTGTCGGACGATAAGAGGAGGGTTCTGCACATTGCCATTCAGTCCCTACTGGATTCGGCAGTTTTGATTCCGGTCCCTGTACACCAACAGGGTCAGGGTTATTATTCAAGTCTGTTTGTGGTACCGAAGCCGGATGGCTCAGTCAGACCAATATTGAACTTAAAGGGTCTCAATCAGTACGTAACTTACTACAGATTCAAGATGGAGTCTCTGCGTTCGGTGATTGCGGGTTTAGAGCCAAAGGAATTTATGATTGCGCTAGACCTCAAGGATGCGTACTTACACATTCCAATTTGGCAACCTCATCAGAAATTCTTACGGTTTGCAATACGCCAGAACCATTACCAGTTTCAGGCTCTACCGTTTGGCCTGTCATCAGCGCCTCGGGTATTCACCAAAGTGATGTCTGTGTTGATAGCTCATCTCAGATCCCTGGGAGTGACAATAGTTCCGTATTTAGACGATCTGCTCATCAAAGCTCCGTCTCAACAGATGCTTCTCCAACATGCGCTGCTAACGTACAATGTACTGGTTCACCACGGTTGGATTGTCAACTTCAAGAAATCACATCTCATTCCGTCTCAACGCCTTCAATTCCTAGGTATGATTCTCGATACGGTCAATCAAAGAATTTACCTACCACAGCAGAAAGTACAAATTCTACGCCATCTAGTACAATTAGTGCTCAAGCCACGCACAGTGTCGGTACACTTGTGCATTCGCCTCTTAGGCACAATGGTAGCAGCTTTCGAAGCGCTTCAGTTCGGAAGATTTCACTCGCGTCCATTTCAACTGAATGTGCTCGCCCAGTGGTCGGGCTCGCATCTGCAGATTCACCACAGGGTGAGGTTGTCGCCAAGGGCAAGAGTATCTCTTCTCTGGTGGCTCAAGGAACACAATTTAACCGCAGGAAGACGGTTCGGAGGCTGGAATTGGATAATTCTAACTACGGACGCCAGTCTCAGAGGTTGGGGAGCGGTAATTCAAAATTGTCAGCTCCAGGGTCTCTGGGCGGATCACGAGAAATTGCTGTCTATAAATGTCCTAGAACTCCGCGCAATTTACAATGCGCTACGACAAGCAGTGCACATGCTTCGCTCTCAGCCTGTCCAAGTGCAGTCAGACAATGCGACGGCGGTCGCATACATCAACAAACAAGGAGGAACGAGAAGCCGCATGGCAATGCGGGAAGTAGCTCGTATCCTCAATTGGGCGGAATGCCACCAGGTGATATTGTCGGCAGTGTTCATTCCGGGAGTGGACAACTGGGAAGCGGATTATCTCAGTCGTCGGGATTTTCATCCAGGCGAATGGGCATTAAATCCAGAAGTGTTTCACATGTTGGTTCAGAGATGGGGTTATCCTCAGGTGGACCTGATGGCGTCTCGACACAATCGCCAAACGTTCCAGTATGTGTCCAGAACAAGAGATCCAAAGGCAGTGGCGGTGGATGCTCTCACTGTCGCGTGGCCGTACAGTCTTGTGTATCTGTTTCCACCGTTTCCGTTGCTCCCTCTGGTGCTAAAACGGATCAAAAGAGTCTGTCACAGTCATACTAGTGGCGCCTCATTGGCCTCGGAGAGCTTGGTTCTCGGATCTCCGAGGACTACTCGCAGACGATCCTTGGCCGCTCCCACTGCGTCCAGACCTGTTACAACAGGGTCCGTTCCTTTACCCCGATTTAGCGCTGCTGCGTTTGACGGGGTGGCTGTTGAGACCGCCCTCTTAAGAAGAGAGGGCATTCCAGATTCAGTTAAACCAACCATGTTACGAGCTAGGAAGCCGGTTACGGCAGCTCATTATTACAGAATATGGCGTGCCTATATAGGTTGGTGTGAAGCTCAGAAATTTCCGACATCATCTTTCAAGTTATGCCGCCTTTTGTTGTTTCTACAAACAGGGTTAGATGGAGGACTGCGTTTATCTACACTAAAGGTGCAGGTATCTGCTTTGTCAATTTACTTTCAAAGACGATTGGCTCTATTGCCGTCTATACGCACTTTTCTCCAAGGTGTCCTCAGAGTACAGCCTCCATTCATTCCACCTACAGCGCCATGGGACTTGAATCTGGTTTTAGAGTTCTTACAGTCTTCATATTTTGAACCCTTACAGCAAGTGGATATAAAGTTTCTCACTTGGAAAACAATTTTTCTCCTAGCCTTAGCTTCGGCAAGGCGTGTTTCGGATTTGGGTGCCTTGTCATGCAAGGCACCGTATTTGGTGTTTCATGATGACAGAGCGGAACTTAAATCCCGCTTTCTTACCAAAGGTAGTGTCATCTTTTCACATCAATCAACCAATAGTAGTTCCTGTGTTGACAGCACATTCTGGAACTCTGGATGTGGTACGCGCATTACGCGTTTATGTATCCCGAACGTCTTCAGTTCATAAGACGGATACGTTGTTTGTTCTCTATGATGCTGCCAAGATAGGTTGGCCAGCGTCTAAACAAACCTTATCCAGATGGATAAAACTGACCATACGTCAGGCTTACCTTCATGCTAGGTTACAACCGCCTACGTCAGTAACCGCTCATTCCACACGTTCTGTGGGAACTTCATGGGCAGCTGGTCGTGGGGCTTCTACGACGCAGCTTTGCCGTGCTGCTACATGGTCTTCAGTGCACACGTTTGTGCGCTTTTACAAGTTTGATACGTTTGCGGCATCAGCATCTAGCTTTGGCCACCTGGTGTTACAAGTGCCAAACAGCTCTCCCGCCCACGGGGGAAGCTTTGGTACGTCCCAAGAGTACTCCAGTGACCCCTAGTGAATGATAAAGAAAATAGGATTTTGGTACTTACCAGGTAAATCCTTTTCTTTGAATCCATAGGGGGCACTGGACGCCCACCCAGAGCAGTTTTACCTAGTTGTGGTGAGTTCGGAGGATCTTATGGTAACACACTTTCACCGACTGGTTCAAATTACAAGTGCTGGTTAGGGTGTCAACTGTTTAGTTGTCAGTAACGTTATGTGTCAACTTCGTTATTGTCCGTAATGTTATATGTAATACTCTGTCAACCTCTCTATAGTTCCTGTTCGGCTCAGTAAAAAACACTGAGAGGTACTCGGGGATATGGAGGGGTGGAGTGTTCTAAATTTAAATATTCAGTGCTGTTCCTACGGAAGCCCGTCCATATCCCAAGAGTACTCCAGTGCCCCCTATGGATTCAAAGAAAAGGATTTACCTGGTAAGTACCAAAATCCTATTATCAAAGTTATCTTTCTCTCATGGTCCACAGGTTATCCACAGGATAACAATGGGATATGATGAAGTGAAAGCGGATTTGCAACAATCGGTCAAAGTTTTTCCGGCCTCCCAGCAGGCAGTGGGCCCATTCATATATCCCCGCCTCCTTGCTCAGACAAATCCGTTTTTCTCCGGCAGGGTCCACAGGTTATCCACAGGATAACAATGGTATATGATGGAGAGTCAGCGGATTGGCACCAATCAATCAAAGCTTTCTGGCCTCCCAGGATGCAACGGGCCCGTCCATATATCCCCGCCCACTAGCTCAGGCAAATCATTTTTTTGTTTGGTGCGGCAGGAGCCGGACCATGGTCAGAGGGCTGCTGCTTTTTAGCAGCCCTAAGCTTTCTTGTTTTATTGTTATCCTACTAATTTTTGAGTGATCTTTCTAAACCGCGTCTTATACGTACCTTAGAAAGAGTCGCTCCAACAACTCTCCGCCGGGTCGCGACAACGCTTACCCACGAGTACAGTGCTGTTTCGGTGGGTTTCTGTGTCTGATATACTAGCAGGTCTATTAGACGTTACCAGGCTGTGGCCGGAGCACGGGGAGAAGATAAGGCATCGATTCTGCTTAGTAGATGGAATACGGACACAGCCGCACTGTTTTGGGAGGAGACTACCAAACAGTAGCTGACGCAGCTGCCACCACGGGTGCACCAGCGCTAGGCCTTAGGGATCAGAGGCTCCAGGAATAGTATGAGGCCGCGATCCCTAGGGTTGATATCAACAGTGGGGAGTCGGATGCTCTCCTGGTCGCCCCTACCCCCCTGGTTCATGACCAGTTTCTGCCGGTCTCCCGCCATGAACTGTTTCCTCTCTTCTGTCCTAGACGCTACCACGAGGGGACCTGGTCGCAGCATAGGCGGCTCTGTGACTGGTGCTTCTGTGTTCACTAGGTTCAGGGAGCGGCAGTGTACACTAGTAGCGTCTGGATCCACTCAGCGTTCGCTGACGTATGATCGATCATGGAAGCGGGGTGAGTCTCCCTGTATCCCACTCTGTGGAGTACGGGTTATACAGCACTAAAATCTCTATCTACCTTTGAGTACGAATAGTTAGATGAGTGCCTATTGCATATGAGTCTGTATACAATTACGGTTTCTTTCGCATTGCGTCTGAATTCGTAATTTTTAAAATGTTACTGTAGTTTATATACTCATTTCTTATTATACTAATGTATAAACATGCGACTGTCTGCTAGTATGATGCGGACTTTACTATGTTAAGTTTGTCTTGTAGATCCTCAATGCTGATGCATGGGAGGGTCGGATGGATATCATTTTAAAAAAAGTGATTACAGTCACAAAAATTGTCGTACACTGGCAGTGTGGATTATTTATCATGTATAAGAGCGGCAAAGATGAGGACACTCATACCGTGTTTGTTTTGCAAAGCTGATCATGTGCCTCTGATCAGCTGACAGAAATCATGGAAGAGGTTTGGGCTACGCCCAATAAAAAGTTTAGAATTCCTAAGAAATGGAATTCCAATTATCTTCTTCCAGTTGGGGATTGTTTAAAAAGAGGGGGCTCCTAAAATAGTTATGCAAGTGATCTACTTTATCTTTGCTTTCCCTGTCTAGGGCAGTCATAGGGCCAAGCCTTGGCTTCGGCTTAAATGGCAAGGGCAGTGGTTGCCTGGGTTGATGCATTTGAAGGAGATTTTTCAATCAAAAATCTCATATAGCTCATATTAAACAAACAGACTGCAATGATCCTGGAGAAGCAGCATTGGATATGGGCATTATTTCCTCCAGGGCATCAGCCCCAATTATACCTGCAGAGCAGGTTAGCTGGAATGTGGAAGCTGATTCAGAATCTAGAAAGGTTTTTGAATCGTTGTCTTTTTCTGGAAATATTCTTTTTGGTAAAAAAAATTACAGATTCTGGAGTCAGAAGCAGACTCCAAGAAGGTCAAGTTCCTTCCACATACAGTTTTAAACCTAAAGTTCCGCATTTCGGCCTTTTTTTGTTTTTTTTTGGTCTCTAGGAAGAGCGAAAGGAAAAAGCCAACAGGTCTAGGAAGACTAGTAAAGCATTGGGCTACCAGAAGTCTGGTTGGGATCTATAGCTACACCACACTGGATAGACCCAATCCCATCTGATTTTGGAAGCTAAGCAGTGTTGGGCCTGTCAGTACTTGGATGGGAGACCATCTGGGAATACCAGGTGCTGTAGAAAAATAAACCATCAGTCGGATGGTGTGGGCCTCTGCCTGGGGGACCCCAGGCTGAGGGGGGCTGACTTCTTCAGGTCACACAGATCTGGCCCGGTATCTCTAAGTATGATTTCGCCTTCAAGACAGCCCGTCTCGGGTACAGACGAAAGACAAGGCTTTGCAAGAAGCAGTTCAGAAATTGCTTCAGTGAGGAATAGTCATTCCAGTTCCTCCTGCAAACGAGGACAAGGTTTTTACTCCAACCTGGTTTTAATTCGGTAGCCAAATGGGTCTTTTCGGCCCATGCTCAATCTTAAAATGCTGAACAGATGCATTTGGAACCTCGGTTGCACTTGGAATCGTTACATTCCTTATGTTTGGCATGGAGCCAGGGGATTATATGGTATCCCTGGATATACAGGATGCTTACCTACATGTTCCTATACCACTGTCCATCAGTGTTATTTAAGGTTTGCCATTGGCCAACAGCATTTTCAGTTCTAGGTCTTACCCTTTGGGTTAGCCACAGTCTCCAGAGTATTTACTAGGTATATAGGGGTGATAACACCTTATCTCCGCCAGCAGGGGTTAAGAATTTTCCCATACCTATACGATCTTTTATCCTGGCACACAGGGATTGCTCTTACGTCATCTGCAACAGACAATGTGTTTGCAGAGGCACAAGTGACTCATTAATGGGGCAGAAGTGGCTCCAGTTCTGTCACACCGGATCTGAAGAGAGTAATTTTTACCTCTAAACCTTGGATATTTTGTTGAGTCTAGGATTCAGGACTTGCTACACAGTCAAACTGTATCCATTTACGCAGCAATGTGGGTGATGAGTTTGATGGTATCTACATCGACAGGGTGAAGTCTACACAATTCCATTCGAGGTCTCTGCAGCATCTGATTCTTTCCAAATAGCATCTACAGTCACACCACACTGAATATACCCAGTCTCATCGGATCGTGGAAGCTAAGCAGTGTTGGCCTGGTTGGTACTTGGTGGAACCACCTGGGAATACAAGGTGCTGTAGGTATTAATGGATTGCATCACATAATAAAAACGGACTATGGTACTTACGATAAAAGTAAGAAGGTCGTTGGCCTGGCATCCCAGCTGGACAAAGGAAAATTCTGACCCTGGGGAGCAGTATCAGGAAGGTTGTGTTCCCAAAGAAGAAAGTTGTCTGCCGTTAAAGGTTGGAACCTCGGGCCATATACAGGACAGTCTTCAGGGAAAACGAGTCCAGTTTCGTTCGGACAATGCGACGGTAGTAGCGTACCTCTACATCAGGGAGGAACTCGCAGCCGAAAAGTGATGAAGGTAAAGCACATACTAAAGTCGGCAGAACTTCATCATCCAACCTTGTCCGCTGTTTTCATTCTGGGAATCCTAAATGGGGAAGCGGACTTTCTCAAGTCAACACACCATTCAGGGAAGCGAATGGGCTCTACACCTGGAGATTTTCCGGACTCTAGTAAACTAGAGGTGCTTGCCAGAGATATCTCATGGAGTCTTGTCTGAACAACAAAGTGCTCACATACGGGTCAAAAACAATGGATCCCAGAGCAATCTTTGTGGATGCCTTATCGGTGAGATGCAACGTAGAAATCAGCAGCACTCCATTCACTTATAGGTAATTAAGTAAAGCCGGTGCCTTCCCAGTAATATCCATGTGGTGGATATCCATAAACAAATGTAGTAGTCAGCGGCACTCACGGCTCCCAGTCAGGGAATAAAAGAAGACACAGGCGTTGTATAGTCAGTCAACGTTTCAATGTTATTCAAGTGAACATTTTCCTCAGGACATAAAAAAGACAGTAACAGCACATACCTTTATACCTGTCTGAAGTCCTCCATGGCGCCCGCCGTCCGTCGTGTCTCAGTCCATCAAAGATGACGTCACGGATACGCTTACTTTCAGTGATCAGGGTCTTCACCGCCATCAACCCGTTCCCTCCTGCTTTACCAGTAGTAAAATCCTTTTTAAACCCCCATAAAACCGGGTGTTTCAAATGCCTGGGTTGCACCACATGCAACCATATGATAGTGGGCAATAGCTTTAGCCATCCCTACACTGGAAAGCGCTATAAGATTCGCCACAGACTCACATGTTCCACCAGATTTGTTGTATACCTACTTAGTTGCCCGTGCGGCCTACATTATGTAGGCAAGACGGAATGCACCTTTAAGGAACGCATGGCAGGGCACCGCACTACCATTAGAGCAGCGTTATCAACTGGGAGAAGCGACCAACCGGTCGCACGCCACTTCGTGAATACTAAGCATTCACTTGCTGTACTCAAACATCAGATCATTGACCATGTCCCCCTCTCCCCTTAAACGGGGTGGTGACGGGCCTCATTTTACTTAAGGCAGAAGCAAGATGGATTTTCTTGCTTGATACAATGTCACCTAGAGGACTTAACGAACACTCTGGTCTACACTGCTTTCTTTAAATCTGAAAATACGTAGCAACTCCTTACCCCTTTTCCTTCAGGTCTCTTATACCAAATGGGCTTCTTTTAATTTATTTGACTTCATTGCAGTAATAACTACAGATATTTCTGCTAGGTTACTAGTCAAATATACCCTGTTTCCTTACCATATTAGCTATAAGCCCTTATTTAGCAATAGCTGATTATGCATTATGAGCAGGGCATATCCTCATTTCCATATTTCAGTTCTGCAGAGTAAATAACCTACTTCAGATAGCATTTAAAAATTTATGAGAAAAAATATGCATAAACTCCAATCCGTCGGGATTGTGACCATATGCAGCTCCTCCATGTATACTTTCTAACTTTTCATCAATTTGAGACAATAATGATGTGTTAAGTACTATTAATACTAGTCTTGTTTATTATATTGCATGTATGTTGTTTTTTTCACACAGCGTTTGCTGTTAATTGTTAACACAGGTGTTCTGATGTTCTCCGTGACGCTGCGGCCGGCGCGTATCCGTGACGTCATCTTTGATGGACTAAGACACGACGGACGGCGGGCGCCATGGAGGACTTCAGACAGGTATAAAGGTATGTGCTGTTACTGTCTTTTTTATGTCCTGAGGAAAATGTTCACTTGAATAACATTGAAACGTTGACTGACTATACAACGCCTGTGTCTTCTTTTATTCCCTGACTGGGAGCCGTGAGTGCCGCTGACTACTACATTTGTTATCGGTGAGATGAGACTTTTCTTCTGGCTTATGTGTTGCTCCAATCACCCTATTACCCAGGGTGGTGAGAAAGTTAAAAGAGAAAACCAACAGAGAATGGCAATGGATGCTCCCCTTCTGCTCACTCAACGTCCAGACCTACTGACGCAGGGTCTTTGGTATCACAGACACCTGGATCGACTGTCTTTGACAGCGTGGCCTTTGAAAATTCTATCCTGAAGGCAACAGGATATTTCCAACAGGTGATTCAAACAGTGTTCAGAGCAAGGAAACCTTCCTTAGCTCGCCTTTATCACCAAATATGGCAAGCCTATATTCATTGTTGCAGTGAAAGAAAGTTGTACCCTAAATCTTTCAGAGTTTCCGGGGTCTTGGCATTCTTTCGGGCACGAATGGATAAAGGTTTGAAGGTGGCTTCCTTGAAAGAGCAAGGGTCGGCATTGACTGTAGTGTTCCAAAAGTAAATGACCAACTTACAGGATGTGCGTACTTTTTCCCAGGGTATGCTGAACATTCAGCTACTGGTTTTTCCTCCTACAGTGCTGTGGGACTTGTGTTAGTCCTCAAAGCCCTTCAAGTTGCCCATTTGAACCACTTATTAAAATGGATCATTAATGATTTTTCTACTAACTACGGTGTCAGCTAGAGGAATATCAGACTTGGGGGCATTGTCATATTGTTCCCCATTTTCTGTTTTGTTTTTTTTAACCAGATAAACCAGTTCTCAGAACTAGATCTGGGTATCTTCCCAAGGTGATGACTAAGTTCCACCTTAACTAAGACATTGTTGTCTCGGCTTTTCAGGCTCCAGGCCCTTCTGCGGGAGATGCATCGCTGGACGTGATCCGTGCATTAGGGATCTACGTGGATTGTACCAGTGCCATCAGAAAAGCAGATTCTCTTTTTATTCTCTATGAATTTCACAAGAGAGGATGGCCTGCTTGTAAACGGATGCTGGCAAGATAGCTTCAGATGATTTCAGAAGCATATTCTTTAAGCTGATCTCCCTATTCTGGCTAATGTCTCTGTTCATTCTACTTGTAAGGTAGGTGTGACCGGAGAGACTAACCAGCCACAGGTGTAAATGGCCACAGCACTGAAGGGGTTAACCCCTAGTGCCCGGCGCCATTAGGAGGACAATGGGCGCTTGGCGCCACTTTTAAACTGTGCACTGGTGCTAGGCGCCATCTTTAAATGTATTGTGGGCGCTAGGCACCGGGTATTTCAAAATATATTTAATACTGTGTTTTCACCATATTATGCTCTAGGCACAGTTATAGGATTGCACATTTACATTGCATGCAAAATAAATGCAAGCACTTAGAAGGAATGTGTAAGCTGTGTTGGTTTTAAAATGCATTTACGTTTGAGGACAAATGGCCTTGGAAGCTTCTCACCTAGGAATTGAGATGCTGATGACCCTGGCATGTGTGATGCAGATTGTTTAATTTGCAGTATAAGAACGTTGTCTATATGTGAGAGGATGAATGTAATTGAAATGCAAGTTACATTTACATTTGTGAAACAGGAACATGGTAATCAGATTGTGTTTGGGAAAGCACACTGGTTTGGTTATATATGAAGCGGAGCAGAAATGTGCTTTATCTAACTCTTAACTTTTGAAATGTAACTTGTATTTATTTATATTTTCTGCGATAACCTGATTGGTTGGAGAAGACAGGGAGGACTTACCCCCCTGTGGTACTGTGTGTAGAACTGAGATAAAAAGAGGAGGCCTGTGAGCTTCCAAGTGTAATTGTACCATCTTCATTCTGCTGGAACATCTTGCTATATGCTGTTGCCCCTAGCAATAGGGAAAAGTCTTTAAGACTATTATTGAGCAAATAAACATCATCTACCTCAAGAAGATTGCTTCATCTTGTGACCTACAGGGTTATGCCAAACATAGCCCCGTCCTCCGGCTGTCCAGGGAAGCACCTAACGTCTCCAAGTTCCGCCTTCCGCCAGCTACCGGTAGAGGCCTAGCAAGTGGCTAGTGGGGATTCGTCAACACCACACAGGTGTGGTAAGGCAGCGTGTCTGCACATATAGAGCAGAACTGTGGTTTACAAACGCCACGGCAGGTTAGGAGTTTGGTGGTGGCAGCATAAACCCACCCACAGCGCAGTGGGTGGAGTCAATAACAGGCGGTTACTGACGGTAAGCGGGAATCCCCTATGTGGTTAGGTCCCGTGTGACCTGACCTTCCATTCTGTGCACAGGAGACGGGACGCGAAAGCTGTGAGTGCTTTCGTACGGAACCGTCCTGTCACAGAAATTGGTGGCATAGCGGTGGGATCATCCCAGGCGGCTTTTCAGTCACCCGATTGGAGAAGCCGAGTTACTCAGCAGAGGAGTAACTGCAGCGCAGGAGAACGCACAAGATGACGGATTTCATCGGAACGTCTAAGGGCGATCTGGAGATCGTGTGCCAGGAGAAGGGTGTGGATATCCCTTTCAACGCGTCCAGAAGCGTCATGAAGGTGGCGCTCATGAGCTTGGAGGAGTCCTATCGGGCGGAGGTGGAGAGCACTGACAGCGTCAGCATCGCAGAGGACGGCCAACCAGTGGACCTTCGTACGGAACCGGTGAGACCCACAAGCCCCGCCCCTTCTAGCAGCAGCCATGTTTCCCAGCAATCCCTAGCAGGGCCAGGATCCCAACGTCCCAGGGGGGGAGGCCCGGATACCCTAGCTGATCGGCTAGCGGAATTGGGGGGAAAGGGCAACGGAGCAAGAACGCATGCTTGTCATTCGGATGTGGCATGCGGAGTGGGCATCACAAGCCGTGATACCCCGGGAGCCGTTGACCACTGCTGTACACAGATCGGGACGTATTCAGTTTGCCAAGTTTGCAGACAGTGATGGGGACATTGATGGACATTTACAAGTTTTTGAGAGGACTTGCAGACTACATGAATTACCCAAATCGGAGTGGATGAGACACCTTGTGCCCACTCTGCATGGAGAGGCCTTGGAGGCCTATCGAGGAGTGGCCACGGAGGACTGTGGGGATTACGACGAAGTCGTGAAGGCCCTCCTCCAGCGATTCTTCATCACTCCAGAGTCTTACAGGAAGAAGTTCAGAGACTTGCCCAAGAATCCTAGCAGCACCCTTGGGTAGTTTGCCACCCAGCTGCGGCAGTACGTGGTGAAGTGGGTGAAGGATTCTGAAGCCACTACATTGACCTGATCTGCAGGGAGCAGTTCTATCGCAGGTGCGCACCAGAAGTGAAGGAGTGGGTGCTAGACCGGGAGCCACCCAGCTTAAAGATGGCTGCCCAGTTAGCAGACAAGTATGTGGCAATTCGGCCACACGGGCAGAAGCGCCCAGCCAGCTCCAAAAGACTGTACCACCAGGGGGACACCCCTCTTCAGCTCATCACCCCCAAAGACAAGCATCTTCCAACCCGGGTGCTCTTGGCCAGCAACCGCACCGCAGCGTCCCTGCAACTGATCAGAGATCATCGGTGCCACGACTGGAGAAGTGCTACGGCTGTGGGAAAATCGGATATCTGAGGATGAACTGTCCTGCATCCCAAGCACCCCAGACTCGTGCCCCAAATCCGAGTGCTGGAGTCATATTTGGTGATAAATACGAGTCAAGGAAGTTTTTCCTTGCTCTGAGCATTTGTGAGAATCCTCTAGACCTCAGTATATAGATTTCAAAAGCCACGCCATCAAAACAGTTGATCCAGATATCTGTGATAATCAAGGTCCCTGTCTTAGTCTGGGCATAGAGGAAACAGGAAAGGTATTCAGCATTTTCTGCGGATCTGTGTACCAAGACCTTCTGGGCCAAGCCGGGGCTTATTAGGATCCCAGCATCTTTGTTGTATTTTCCTCACTATCCTGAGTAGCAGGGTTATTTGAGAAACCCATAAGAGAAATAAAATTCCCATTAAAAAGATATCCACAAAGATCACTTCCTTTTGTTCCTGACCCGATTATGGCTTTTGTTGTTCAGATGGGACACCATGAGAATGATCTCTGGCTAAGCCCATTTGTCTACCTGAGTCTGAAATTACTTTAGGGTGCAAAGCCCATTCATTTACTTGAATGGCGTGTCGACTGAGAAATCAGCTCTTCAGTTTAGGACTCCCGGAACAAACCCTGAAGACAAGGCTGGAAGATGGAGTTCTGCACATTTTAGTATGTGATTTACCTCCTTCCTTGCTATTTATCTGCGTGTTCCTCTCTGAAAGTTGAGGTACACTACTGCCCTTTCCTTGTCCTTGCGGATCTGGACCGATCTTCTTTTAGGAATGTCTTGTGCCTGAATCAGGACCCAGTATATGACCTGAAGTGCTAACAGATTTATTAGCAGGCACCTTTCTTCTGTGGTCCATAATCCCCAGAATCATAATTTTCCGGAAAATGGCCTCCATAGCCGTGAAGACTTGTATTTGTTGTCAGGATTTCCCCACCTGATATCCAAAAAGAAAAAAGTATCCTCTGATCTAGATGGAAGTCTGTAGCCCCTAGGCTACTACTTAGCTTTTTTTGCCAGTACCACGTACTTGTTTGTGTACTGTCCATCTGGCCCCTCTACACACCCCCTGGTATTCACATATGGTCTTGCGCTCAGAGAATTTAACCAGGTACAATACTGCTTAACTTCCAACATCATTGAGATTGGACATATCCAGTGTGATGCGGCCTTAGATGGAGGTGATGCTGAAAAAGTCTTGAGTGGAATTATGCCCACTCCACCATGTGTATTGTTAACACCATCAAACCCATCATTCGCATTGCTGCGTGAATCGATATTGTTTGGCATTGTAACCACTCTCCTAGCTTTGCCTTGGATATATTGTTCAGAGGTAACTACTTTCTGCAAACTCGAATTCAGTATAGCCCCACCATGAGTTATGTTACGGAACCAGAGATTATCCCATTTCCGAACCACCCATGCCTCTGCAGACAAGTTATTTGTATGTTGTAGATGACACAGAACCTATCCTGTATTTGTGTCAGGATAGGAAGGTGGTCAAGGTATGGCTATCTTCTTAACCTCTATTAACAGAGATAAATTGCCATAATCATTTTAGTACTCTGGGGCTGTGGCTAACCCAAAGGGTAAGGCCTAACTGAATTTTTGCTGAAGGATGGTAAACCTTGAGATAATACTGGACAGTGTTATAGGAGCCTGAAGGTAAAATTCCTGACTTATCCAGCAATACCATGTATTATATTGGCTCCTCACCCAACTATGGAGTTGTCTCCACGTGAACTGTTACCCAAGTTTCTCTGTTTTTGAAATTGATAATGGGGCGAGGGATTGTTTTTGACCCAGGTGGGAATAAACCCTCCATTGTGCATGGGTTACTGGAATGACTATTCCTGAC